>NW_027279330.1:307500-432500 GCF_046629955.1 Centroberyx affinis | reverse complement strand
AGACCCTTTAAAGTGGTGTCATTGTCAAGCCCTCAGAAAGACCTGGACAGCAGGGAGCCTGTCTTCACATACTGGCTCCTGTCTGTCAGAAAGGTCATGATCCTGTGACAGATGGACGGGATACACTGTGCCTTGCATGCCGCTCAAGGCATTTCGCTATTGCTGAGGTCAGTGCCAGTGTCTGTACTCACTGAGGCAGGTGACCTGGTCCTTCTTTGGAATGGGAAGAATGGTGGCTATCTTGAAGCACATGGGAATTTTGCATGTGGAGTGGTCAAAGTTCATGTGTGTATATGTGTGTGTGTGTGTGTGTGTGCGCGCTGGTGTGCATTGTTCCTCAGTATCTCCACGAGAGCATATAATAGGTCAAATTTATCGCCAATGTCCAGAGGTTTCCTCTTATTAAAGGAAACACACATGTTCCTTGCAACTAAACAAAGCACTAGTTAAAAAGTAAATCAAAATAGATGAGAATCAGCAAGTAGACAGGAAGCTGAGTAAGCACAAGGAAGCACCAATTCACCAAGGCGACCTGGCAGGCGCCATCTTGCCATCTTTATTATTATAGGATTTAAGAGCTGATCTAGGACAAGATTTTACATGAATACATATCTGATCTTGTGCAAGTTTTGATTGTTGCCATGAGGTTAAGTGTTTGCCTACAATACATGTTCTCATTCAAATGTGATGACTACGTTTATTTCTAATGAGGGGTCTGTAAAGAAAACATCAACCATATTAACCCCACCAAAATCATAAAAGCTACTTTCAACCCTTCACATGAACAGTGGTTTAATAACTATAGTGACATATATAGAATATGGGTATGCTCTCCATGATTGCAGTGGAGTTGGTAGTGTTCTTGTTGTTCTTGGCTGTCTCTGCTGGCTGCTCAGGAGCAGAGGTTTGCTTACCTTTGGATAGGGAGTACCAGCTGGCCCCGTTGGTGATCCCCTCATCAAAGAAGTCTCCACAGTTCCAACCCTTGTGCATCCAGCTGTGAGCGTACGAGTAGGTCCTCGCCAACTGTCATCACACACGCAAATGCACATGTGCCCAATCATGCACAACATGTGGTCACATACACATACACAGATACACGCATTGATGAAATCAGACGTGGGTAACATTGCCATCTGGAGACCATTTCTCATCTCTTGCATACCTTTTTAAAAATCTTGTCATCTGCAGTGGCTGCGTAGGTGGTCCTCCCTCGAATCCGGGGGTCTCTCGACTTGTCGAAGGGGTAATTGGCCACCACAGCTCCTCCATGCAAGTTGGCTGACAGAATAAAGTTGTAGTTTTGCATCCACTTTATGACTGCCAAAGTCTCTGGTTCAACCTGAGGAAGAAGAAAGTAACTCTCAATACACAAGACCTTAGAATATGTAAATGTAGGATTTGTTTTTACAAGGACACATACAAAAATATAGACAAACACATTGCAGGCAACTACCCATTGCACTGTATTACAGTATTTAGGTAATGTTTGTCAGTTTTCACTATCAATCCACGGAGCAGGTCGGTACACATACATATATGGGGGTTCCTTTGCTTAGGAGTATTTTGGCAGTAGTGGGCAGTGTTGGTACCAGGGATTAAACAGCACCACTTTGACTACTAAACAGCTCTTTTAACCAACCTAAGGCTTTTACCAGTACACAAACACTTTTAACAATTCACTAGCAGTTACTACCCTATTTGACTTGGATGAGCATGTACATAGAAACATGTATCTTGTGCACCTCTCATTACTGGTTTGTTCAGTTAGTCCCAAAATACCTTCAGAAGGCTCAACAGAAAACGCGTGCATCCCAAAACCAAACGCTCCAATACTTTCTCAGCATCCATCAGACCTTACACTATACTTATGCTACACTGTGACTGCACCTACACTTAGGCTTACACAACATCTCACCCCAAAAATTTTCCACTCAACAACAACAGGCTATTGGCAGTGTATAATTACCAAATTCTGCCACCATAAGTATGTCATCATATCATAAATCGAGGCTCTAATCTTAATGCCTTCCTCCATTGCCTTCTGAGCTGCTTCTCATGCACTAGCTGGTGTATTTCTCTCTGTCACTCTGTCTCTCGGGTTCTGAGACTGGCTTCTGTCCCTTTTCGCAAACTTCAAATCTTTATACTCTGTAGTCATACACAATATAACCCATTTTATCTAGTCATTATCAACTGTCAGTTTAAGTCTATATTTCCACATCAGTGTTAGCTGATTCCCATTCCCTCTTTTCAGCAGCCCAGGGCCATTTCCCTCTAGGTTTCTGCCCATTGATATTTTCCCTCCTTGGCTGCCTGACCTCTCTGCCCCCTGCTCCCTGTGTTCCAGTGCTAATGCCTGCCTCCTATGTGACAGGGGTACTAATGTCCTGCAAACTGTAGTTTGCTACCTGCTGTTGTACTTCATCCAACTGACTTGACTAACAAGAAGTACTGATCTAAGTGGAGTCCCTGCACTGCACTCCCTCTGTCCAGCACTCCTTGTTGAGTTTTAAAGCCCTTTAAAGGAAAACTTGAGCGTCTTTTCCCTTCATAACTGTTCTTCCACTCTCTTGTCTCTCACATTCATGCCTCCCTGTGTTGCCATGTTATCAGACCGGTGATATACTGTATTCCACCACTTCCTTTGCACATGCAAGGGTTATTTTTCCTCTGGGCTTATAGTTCACAGTTTTGAGGGTTTATCCAACATACTGGGCCAGTGTTGGACACTGCTGCCATGGGTTGATAACCCAGGACAGCCTGGTCAGCTCTATTTCAAACTGTCACATGGTCTTTGTCAGCTGTCACAGAAGTCAGTAGATTAATCTATTCAAGACATTTACCAACATATACTAATACACAAGATCTGATGTAACTATCGCTTGTGCTACTAAAATAGTGCTGCAGTATTAAAACACTATACTCATTCCTCAGAGTCCCTGATCAATCATTAATGACCTGACTTATTTTTAATGGTCTGAAGGAGAAAACATTCATGTCAGCACGCATACATACAGAATTGACCAGACATGGTCTTTAACATTTGTTAAAAGCCCTTCCTTGTCTCTTTTTGAAACTATGAGGGAGAGAGACAAGTTTACAAGATGATGTGGGATTTCAGCAAAGGAAAGCAGGATGTAAATAGAACAGTGGATTCTACAGCAAGTGTTCAACAAGCAGACTACAGTAAGAGGGTGACCTGTTAAAAGGTTACACACAGTTATTCACATTGACGTGGTGTTAATTACTTCTGCAAGCACAGCTATGGGTCAGCCTTTGCCACACAACACAAACAGATGGGATCTCCCATGCAGACATCAGAAACCTTCAAATTCCAGTTTAGGCTGCCATATATTTTCTGTGTCAGCGCTAACTATGCATACCCACTCTTAGCCATATATCATGGAGACAAGGAGTAATACTTCTCCCCAAATGAAGTATGGAGGAAAATAAACAAAGCCTGGCTCTCTTATTGGCTGAAGGGAAATCAAACTGGCCAATCGCAGCCCTTTGCCCTTGGACGCAGCAGCTGTAATGTTGACCTAGAAGGGGGAATTCTGTTTTGGGGACAGGCTGATATTTATTATCTGTGGATCTTTATATACACCCACACTTCCTTTGAGCCCAGAGCTGTCACCACGGTGTAGGGTTACATATGAAGTGTGCACACACACACACACACACACACACACACACACTCATACCTTGGTGTTACAAATCCAAATACTTGAGCAGAGAGAGAGACAGAAAGAGAGAAAGAGACAGACAGAGAGAGAGAGAGACAGAGAGACAGAAAGAGAGAGAGACACAGAGGAGAGAGAGAGGGGGGGAGACAGAGAGACACACAGAGAGAGAGAGAAAGAGAGAGAGAGAGAGAAAGAGAGAGAGAGAATGCCATGCCACCTCAAAAACAAATAAATACCTCAAAAACAAATAAATACCTATAAGTAACACTCCAAATTACACTCATTCTGGTTCACTCTTAATTAACAGACATGGCACTGGAAGCCAATTCATGATTGCTGTTAAAAAGAATGAGCCATCAATTGCCAGCGGATACTCTTGCAAAAGTGCAGCCCGGACTCACGGTACAAACTGGGAATGCTCTTTTTCAGGGGCTGTGTAAATAAGGTGTTTCTAAGAACAGACCCTGCTGTCAGTCTGTGGGTGGCGGAAATCTTTTCAAAATGGATGCCTGAGTGGAATTAGCCATGACAAAATACAGCCACACTGGGAGATTCTGAGAACAGGGCAAGTGCTGGCCATGGTTCATAACTGAGGGGAACCCAGTCTGAGGGAGCATAGTCCTTACTAGCATGAATGAGGTATCTGTAACAGTGGCACAGTTACTCTTTTGTGTTTCCCTTTCATGAGCCAGTCATCTGGGTAGACAGCCGGCCCGCGAATGGGGGGACCAGTGTTTTAGTTTTCTCAAAGCATTTGCAGTATAGGAACTTGTAGAGAGAAATTAATTGGGAAATTAATGTTAGGCCGTCACTTGTTTGAGAACAAAATCAATTTGTTATATGATATGTAAGTTACAGCAGTGCAGCAACTGATACCGTGATAACTACCTAAATGTAATAAATAGTCACAATGTAATAAAATCTACCTCTAAATAGGTTGAAAATGTAATAAAACCTGTTAATGTAATATTCCCAGATAATTCATCATGTTATTGCATTAACCCATGGTTATTAATTTATAAAGATTATAACATATTCTAATTGATGATGTAATAATAATAATTACTAATAATGAATGAAACTCGAGTCGTTACATTCTTCTTATTCTTATCAGTTATTACATTGTCAGGTAACATTATTATACATCATCAATTAAAATTATGTTGCACTCTTATGATGGTTATAGGTAATAATGTGATCTTATTACATTATGCAATTTTTTTTTTTTTACATTAACATGTTTTATTATGTTGTCAACCACTTTTCAATTATCAGTTGCTGTAAGCAGGAAGCACGAAAACTTCAAGGAACTTAGCCATGAAAAATTCCTTTGTGTCTGAGAGAGACTGATAGCTCCAAGGGTCTGACCTTCCCTTCATATATTATACTTTCCACTTTAAGAGTCTATGTTCTGATAGCCATTCATCTGCTCTCATCCTTCCCTTTCTTCTCTGTTCATTTAACATTGTAATGATCTAAAATAATAATTAATTGGTCAATGAAATATAGTGGAGGCCTGCCACACCCACTCTGCACTCCATACCCTGCAATGAAACCAAAATATTTAACCAAAATTACAGCTCCATGCATATAGTATGGTTACTCACATAGATCGCCAGCCTAAATGTTTAAGTAATTCAGTGCTGCATTTGTTCTAAGATGACCGCCACACAAGTAAAAGCTTGAGTTGGGTGAAGAGAAGCTTCCAAATGAACTCTGCACCACTTGAAATCCACTCTGACGAAAGGATTAAGTTGATTTAGCCAGTGCTGTTCACAGTGCAGGCTTCTATTTCTCATGATTTTCAATGGTAAGGACATGCCGTTGCTTGTACGGACTGTGCTGAGAGCTTAGTGTGTTTTTGCCCAGCACTAGACGTTAAAAATATTTAAACTTTTAGCAAAGTGAGCTTGAAAAGTGTGTTTTCAATCGTCTCATAGCAACAAAAATATCCGCAACCAGTGCTGTGGTTATTATTAGTTAAAATAAGCATTTAAATTAATCATCATCAATCATCAATCATCATAAAGTAATCATCTCTGCTTTTGAAAGACTGAGCCTTGAATACCAGGCAATGAATTAATGATTTTGAATTAAACCTTTTGATATCACAGGTTTGTATGATATCTGAAGGTTCAGGCGCTATCTCAGTTATCCTTGCGGGTAAGATTATGAGATTCCCACAGGCCCATGCAGTAGGCCTGTTCAAATTCTTATGGTCATGGCGGTGATGGAAAGACAAAAATGTTTAGATTTTGCTGGAAAATCTTGGGATATCTTATCCGGTATTTTGCATATTCTGATTCCAGCCAGAAAACACTGAGAGAACCTTGGCCGGTTCAAGGAACTTGTAAATTCAGTTCACTGTGCACTTCTGTATCTACATCTATTCAATTTTCTTCTTCTCACTCTCTTATCCTTATAAAACCTTTTAAAAAGCCAATTTTCATAGTTTTACATGCATTTGTCCTCTTGCATTTGTACATCCAAAGCCAACAGCAGCAAACAGATGTAAAGATGTTATTCCATAGGGACAAAAACTTGTGCTATTTGTGATTAAAAGTCTGATTAAAAGTCTGAAAAGGTCTGATTTTAAAGATAATTTTAAAGATGCTTTTGTCCCACTTTGTCGTCTCACTTCATAAGAGTGAGTTTTGCCATTTTGCCTGTCCGTTTCAGATTGCTAGGACAAAGGTGTGTGGCCCCGTTTTGACCCAGACAAAGAAAAGCACAGTTGCTATGGAAAGATTTAAGTTCTACAGTAAGACAAGCAAACACGCCCACCCATATGGTCAGGAAACACGCTCTGTGCCACCATATAGCCCAACACAGCACATGCACACACAGCAAGAAGTAAGCGTTAAATGATCCTATCCACATAAACTCAAAGATATAAATATATAGGGATTTCCTTGGCATTCTAGTCCATTTTATGCACTGGATCCATGTTTTGCTTGAATTTATGGACAGTATTTTTTTAATTTGTCAAAAGCTCACCAGCAAAACTGGCAGTGGAACTTGATCCAATACAAATCTCGTGAGTTAATGTATGTCAACAAAGTCTAAGCCAAGTTAACTCAAGTATATTACAGTTACTCATTATTGTGTAATGTTCAAGCATAGTACAGAGACTCTCTCTCTCTCTCTCTCTCTCTCTCTCTCTCTCTCTCCCTCTCTCTCTCTCTCACCCACACACACACAGACACACACATACTTACACACACACATGCACACATTTGTATGTGTCTTGCTTGTGTTTATCCAGCTACCTGTTGCTCCCAGTTGTCTGGCAGGGGCAGGTGGTGGTTTCGTCCGTTGGTCTTCTCGTAGTAGTACATGAGCGCGTTCAGGTCCGGAAAGTTGCGGTTCAGATCCATTTCCCTGAAGTTCCCTCGGCCCACCAGGTAGCCGTTGAACTCTGGACCCTGTTGACCCACAGGAGACATGTCATGCTTTTGAAGGCCGAAAGCAGTTGTACACAGTCACCTCACTACTGGCTTTGCTTCTGCTTAGGATTCAATGACAGGTTGTCACTTTCAAATTAAGTATGTATGTATTTTCATGCTATAAGTGGTTTGTTAGTATTTGTATTGTTTGGGAACACTGGAGGAAAATGGATTTGTATTTTGACTTGTAGGTTGTGAAGAGATCATTTTACATTAGCTTCTCCCACCCTTCAAAAATCTGCATATATATATAATCATAATTGATACCAAAAAATAAATTATGTGGCTTTAAATCTACACTGACAAAATACACAAGCAATCCTTGAGGTAAAAGTGAATTGTAAATTTTCTTTCCCAGTGATGAATTTGTTCTTTTAGGACTTTTGCACAATCTATAAGGATCCAATCAGACTTTTATCTGAATCTTATGGTACTTAGACAGACATTAAACTGTCCAATATAATTTTAAAGGATGTTATTCATTCATTGTTATTCATTATGGCTGTAAAAAAAAAAAAAAAAAAAGGATTGGTTCCAAAATAGGTGAGATTCTCGTCGGGTTCGCACAGGATTTACAGAGTGTGTATCGCCACAGATGTTACTATTACATTTCTGATTTCATAGGCGTGATGAGATATTTGTGTTGTTATTCTCAGTGAGTACATTATCATCCAAAATCAACACTGTACCATCTGGGATGTTGGAAAACAAAGAAGCCTGCCCTTTGTTGTCCAGATGCTGCAATACCCAAAAATCTGTTGATGCAACAAATTACAGTGTGCTGGGCATTTAGTCCTTTTGTCATCTGAGTGGCAAAGCGAGGGACGGCCATGTGCAACTGGCCTCCTCAGGACATATATTTAGTCTCAAAGAGATTTGTGTGCGTGTGTGCACATGTGTCTGTGTATGTGCATTTGTATTCGTGCAAGCTTCCATGCATATTTGTATTTATGTGTGTGTGTTATTTCTTGGCCCATGTAATTACCCCCGGCAGAAAGGCAGGGGTTCTCCCAGGGGGCTGATAGATGGGATGATAACAGACATTAGCAAACAGTGGAGGATTCAAGTTAAAAACAAAATCTACCTGTTTGTGTGGCTCTGAGTGTCTTGTCTTCTATGGATACACACACACACACACACACACACACACACACACACACACACACATTCCCTTTGAGTCAAATCAGATGTCTGTAGATGTTACCTGATGGGGTCTCATACTGTATGTATGTTTGTGTGTGTGTGTGTGTGTGTGTGTGTGTGTGTGTGTGTGTGTGTGTGTGTGTGTGTGTGTGTGTGTGTGTGTGTGTGTGTGTGTGTGTGTCTTCCTGTCAGTCTCTCTATGCAGCATCAGAGCCTCAGTCTGTCTGTCTGTGTGTCAGAACTTTCCCCACATAAGTGATTGATGTGGAAAAACAGCCAAATTCAAAATGCCAGGGTGTCCGTTTATCCTTTGGCACGTGAAAGCCTGTGACTAGCAGGCTTGCAGGAGTGTGCAGGAGTGTTTACCTGTCTGGCGGCCACCTCATAGCCGTCAGGGTTCATGGAGGGCAGGATGTGGATGCGTGTGTCATGGATCAGCCTCATGATCCGCTGGTTTCCGGCCCGGTACTCTTCACACAGAAACTGGGTGAACTTAATGAGCAGCTCACGGCCCAGCACTTCGTTACCATGCATGTTGCCCACGTACTTGAACTCCGGCTCCACTGGGAAGGAAATGAGGAGTTGGGGGAGGAGGAGGAGGAGGGGGGGGGGCATAAGGTATAAGGTCAAAAAGCCACATAGAGCAGCAAAGCATGAAATTAAAATGACTGTCTGTGCATGCGCACACATACACACATATGCAGGAGCACACCCATACACACATATACTGTAGACTCAAGGCTCAATAGGTTGAATGTACAATGGTAGAGAGTTGCTAAAAGCCCTCACTGGCCCTGTTTTGTGTTTCTTCTTTCTATGTATGGCTGCCCAGAGTCTCCTCTCATCATGATGTTTCTAACTAACAGGATTTAAATTAAAGCACTAAAAATTTATGTTGACATAACCTAGTCAAACTAATTATTAAACGAAGAAGGTACTCAAGTTAAACAAGATTTGGAAGCTTAATGTTTTTCAATTGCTGTTACATTGTTATAACTGTACTTGTTGATAAGGCGAATCTCCTCAAGGTTATGCTGATGAAGGTGAGCTCTGGAGACTCAGTCTGATTGGAAGTGATTGGATTATTTGGATAAGGTCATTTGGCGTTCCTGTGGGTATCTGTCACTGATTGGCTGAGACACCTATCCAAACAGTCTCCCTCTCGGTATAGGGTTCCCTCCTCCCGGGGGTTACTTCATTAATCACTGCTGCAGCTCAGAGAGGAACCCTAAACACTGCAGCTACACAGAGCTGCTGAACTTTGGATCGCCTCCAAATGTATGAATGTCACTCACAAAGTACTTCGGAAACTCAAATGGCAATTTTGTCAAACAGAAACGGTGTAATTCACCCCCTTTTGTTCAACAAGGGGCCAAGTGGACCTATAGGCTCCAGTGTGCAGCTTCAATAAACGCCATACTCAGCAGCATGTGAAAGACATGAACTTCCTAAAGGGTGCAAGAGGGTTGACCCAGACGGGACCTCTGGTCACTCCCCTCCGCGAGCTGCACGGTTCCTGTTTTTCAGCCTCTGTCACCTTGCAACAGAACACGCACACATCCTTCAATTCTAGTGAAGGAAGCCCCTACGTGTGCAAAAGGAAAAAAGCAAGCTCAGCCCCAGCCAAAACAGCATTCCCTGCAGAAAGTCTCAGTTGTCAAGCTTTTTTTCACATTAGCTGCTATAAAAAAAATAAGAAAGGAAAAGGAGGCCCTTTATCTTTATCAACACATTCACATAGGTGACCTTGTGGCCTGTTTTCTTTATATACATTGGTTGTAATGACAGTATGGGTTTCAATTTGCAACTGATAGGAAAAATAAACACCTAAAGAGCTGATTCAGGGGCAAAAACCAAGCAGAGCTTTCGCAAGAGTTCAAAGTTGACTCAAAGTGAACTTCTGTGTCATCTGCTCAGCTTCGAAAAGTGCCCCATATTTCGACATTGGTTGGATAGCAATATTTGAAATGAATCACAGATGTCCCACACACTCAATTCTTTCATTTGGTGCTGCCTTCTGAAAACAATCTTCAAACCCATTCCACTGAAACACTTAGAATGGTTTTCCACAAATTATGTTCACTGATGTTTTCCTAGCAATAGTGGGGAAAGAAGCCAGCCCGGGCTAAACTATGCTTTTCTTCCTCACTATTAAGCCACACAATAATATATTACACAGAAATTTGACTTCAGAGAGCCAAATAGAAAGCTTGCATTTCATCTCCTCAGGAAAAGCCACAGCCCCACAGACTGCGCTGTCTCCTGCCAGCAATGTTCTCACTCCCCACAGCAAGAAGTACAAAACAAATGGGCAGCCAACGATAAGGTTGAGCACGTCCATTTTAAATCCATCACATTTTAAAATGCATTTACTACATTGCCAGAACAATGACTAGGATTGTTTATCAGATGTTTTCAGAAGTAGCTCAGTGGCATTACACTCACTTGTCAGCACTGAAAAGGGTCTGAAGTCAGTGCTTTCCAGATTATTATTAAATATATTCACTTGGCATTCAGTTGCTGTATGTATCCAACTTAAATAATAATGCCTGAAGGTGTAAATGTGTTAAGTCTTGCAGAGAAGCAGTTGTTTGCATACAGTGATTTGATTAAGATACTTTTCATTCACATGATGAAATCTCTCATGAAAACACCTTTGGGCTTTATGTAAATCATAGTTACTGAATGGGATTTTTTTTCTCTGCAGCTCCAGACATGTCCATCCACTCTGGAATCTCAAACAGTGAATAAAGTGTTACTCACATGCTTCATGGATGCCCGGGTTGTCACTGAACTCCAGTACATAGAGGTGGCGCCCCTCCACGCTGCGCCCGATGCTGTAAATGCGTGTGATGTAGGGGCATTCGCTCTGCACCGCAAACAGGGCTCGCACCAAGTCCTCGTAGCGGTGATGCTGGAAGTCCGACCCCGAGACCAGAGTTCCCATCAGCCCCAGCAGGAGAGCACCGAGCCGGGGAAGATTCCACCGCTGCAGCATGGTCCCTCGGTCCGGTGCTCTGCAGCACAGGAGGGAGAGGAGAAGAAGAGGCTGGAGAGGAGATGTTGAACTGCCTGAAGCTAGAGACTCTCTCTCTCTCTCACTCTCTCTCTCTCTCTCTCTCTCTCTGCCTCTCTTTCAGAGTTGGGACCTGTCCCGAGTCACACACGTCTCTCTATATCTCTTTACACACACCGAACATAGTGCTTACTCTCTGCTTGTTATTTTCTTCTCTTGTTCACTCTTCTTCTCCCTCCTGCTCTCTCCTTCCCTCTCCCTCTCTCTCCGCCTCCTCCCACATACAGTACTCACACTGGAGAGCAAGTAAGGACAGCCCCACTCCTTCTTTGTCTCACTCTCCTCCTCCAACAGCTGCTTCTCTCTCTCTCGCGCGCTCTCTCTCTCTCTCTCTCTCTCTTTCCCTTTGGGTCCTTGTCAAGTACATGCTACTTGCTTTATTGGCACTTAGACTACATCTGCTCCAAGTAGTTCCCCCTCACCCCCACATCTCCCACTCTGAATCTCTTTCTTTCTCTGAGCCGCTCATTCTCTTTCTCTTTCTGTCTCCCTCTTTGTGTGTGTGTTGTGTGTGTGTGTGTGTGTGTGTGTGTGTGTGTGTGTGTGTGTGTGTGTGTGTGTGTGCCTCTAACTCTTGTTCCATACTCCCTTTCTGGGAAAGAGGCTTGTTTCCACGGTACTACTCTCCCCAACCCCTGTAGCCCTCAATCACCCATTCATTAACTCTTAAGTCAACACACTAACTCTGTGTGTGTGTGTGTGTGTGTGTGTGTGTGTGTGTGTGTGTGTACACCCCTCAGATGAATTAGTGTGGGTGCTCTCTCTCAACCTTTGGTCTGGTTTGTTACTCTGTTTCCCTGAAACAGGATTCAAATACACACATGCAAACACATAGACACACAACACAAACATACACAGACATGCACTTATGGGTCAGAGAAAAAGAAAAAACAAATACTGCAATTAAACTACTAAGAGTCACATGTTGATGCCAGGATGCATGCACTCACACACACACACACACACACACAGCGGAGTGCGCAGGGGTTGCTGTCAATCAAGCCCGCTGTAGAAAAGAGGAGCTTTTTCTCTCAGAATGTTGTTCAGCTGCTTGTGGAAGTTTCAAAAAGAGAGAACAACAGAGAGAGAGAGAGAGAGAGAGAGAGAGAGAGAGAGAGAGAGAGAGAGAGAGAGAAAGAGAAAGATAAATAATGAGTTACACACAGAGAAAACCGAGAAACAGGAGGTGCAAGAGAAAGGAGAAAGACAGAGAGATAGTAAGAGAGAGAGAAGGAGCAACTGACAGAGAGAGACTAACGAGACACAGTGAAGAAGAGAGATGAAGTAAATGACAGAGAGACAGAAATAGGGACAGAAATAGAGAGAGAGAGACAAGGAGGATGACAGAAAGAGAGTGTCTGCGAGGATGAGGCTTGATCAACTGCAATAGAGCATGATGGTCTTTGACTGAAGCCCTTGAAAGTTGACTATTCCCGTAATTAACAGAATCCATTGGTTTTCCTGGTTAACCTAGTGCTGAATCTGTCCTTCTCAAGTTTACACATGATGTCCTGATGAGAACTGGGTTGGTGTCTGTCAGACTTTGGGCTGGTTCTCCATGTCTCTATTGGTGATTCTGTTTCTTCTGCTCCGTTGTTTACATGTGGTTTGCCTCAAGGCTCCATGTGGTTCGCCAGCTCTGTTCACATCTCACTGCCATGCTAACAATACTCAGCTGCATCTCTCAGTTAAATGAAACAATCCCAGCAAGTTGGCAAGATGGCATGGCCTTCTAAAAATGAAGGTCCCAAAACATCCTTCAACTAACATCAGACAGAACTGATGTCCTCGTTACTGGCCTTAAGTCCCTGAACACAACTCATGATAACTTCCCTCTCTTCATGTTTGAACTCCTAGCATCAAGCCTAGGTCAAAGATATCAGGAGTCATCTTTGACTTGATTTGATCTTTGATTCATGTTTAAACCTTGAGCAGCACTAAGAAGCTGGTTAACACATACTTCCTACTTGGGAACATGTTTAGTCTGTTAATGTTGTACAGGCAGTTATATAATCTCACCTTGACTGCATTATGCCCTGTTCTCCTGTCTCATTGGACGAGCCGTTGCACAGCTCCAGACTGTGCAGCTTACTCAAGTCGTTCATATTTCAGGCTCAGCTAGGTCTGGCTCCTTGCTACATCTCAGTTCTTTCAAATGTCTGAAAGGTTGAAAATGAAACCTTCTTTTACATGCAGAGAGAAACCCAGACGGCATGAGTCTGATACAACGATTATTAGATTCACAAAAGCAGATGCAACAGTTTGTATACTGACATCTGCTTTCAAAATATGTTATGGAAAATAATATAGATGCATTTATTTGTAAGTTTGGGGAAACTTTTCTCCAGTTCAGAAGATGATAATGAATTGCACACGCTTTTACAAGCCATATGTCAAAGTCAGTTCTCCATGTCAAAGCTAATTCTAAGTCTAATTTTACAAGTGTTCTGTAGGTGTACTTCAATGTCATTGTGTAGACATAGTGACATCTGGCGGTAATAAATGGTACTACAACCAGGAAGCTGTATGAGAAATATGGTTGTACAAGGTGGCTGTTATCAAGCCACTTAAAGCACATTAAAACATTAGCAGTCCACAGTCATCCATCCATTAATTTTGGTGGAATTCTAGTAATGTTCACAAAATTTAAAATTAATTATTTTAGGCCACAGGGATAGTGCATGGGATTTGGGGGAAAATGGGGAAAAGTGGGATATGGGAAAAATTAAGTAATGTAGTAAGTAAGGCCTATTATTTATTATTTAGGCCTATTTATTTATTTATGAATGGCAACATTGACCAATATCCCTTTGTTCAATTATCACGAAACTTGGCAGATATATTAAGGGATATATTTGGACCATGTCCTTAGAACCACTAACACTTTTTATCGATATACCAGTCTGTAAAGGCTTGAACCTGTAGGCTTACATGTAGGTTTACATGTAGTTTGTTCCTTTCCTTCCGTTCCTCCTCCATCCAAGCCTTGATTCATGTGTTTCATTTATTTGTGCCTTTGTTCAACCATTATTTCATCTACACATTTATGCATTAATTCATTGATTTGTGCATTCTTTCATTCCTCATATCTTTTACTCACCCTCATTCTTTTAAGTCATTGTGGTCTGGGCCTTCCCCTTCATCCTGCTCTTTTTCACCTACCTTTTTGGTTTCATGGAGCAATACATCCTCTTCTCCATCGTCTTTCTCCTCCCCTTCCCCCTGCTCATCTTCTTCCTGGCTGGGACCTTCAAAGCTCTGTCTGCTTCCATCTCTGTCCCCCCAGAGGAGAAACGCAGAATCGTGGGAGCCTTGGTTCTGGTGCTGCTTAACTACACGCTGCTGTTCCTGCCCATGATCATTTGGTTCCTGATGGCAGCAACAAGCTCAACTGGCCTAATTTTTTCATCCTAGCCTATATATCATCGTCCTCCAGTTCAGTCCTCTTGTGGACTTGGTTCTGTATGTTTTCATGAGGAAAGGAGCTGCAGACAAGCTGCTGGCTTGCCTGTGTCGGTGCAGGATGACCAGAGAACAAGAGCAGGGACAGATCAACACCGTGAATGACTATACCACGGGGAGGGTCAGCTCCGTGTAGGCATAGGAGGAGATGGAGAGAGAGAAGGGGGAAGGAGGGAGAAGAAATTGAGGGAAAAGGGGAGGTGAAGAGAAGAGATGGGAGGAGCCTTCTACCACCTAGAGAAGAGTCGTTGATAACTGTTGGGAATGTGACACCTGAGAGCTGCAGCCTCCGTCTACTTTTTTTTGTCTGTTTATTTGTCCGTCCGTCCATCACACATGATATCCACAGATTGGATTTTGATTAAGTTTAGGGGAATAATGAATCTCACCCGTGTCGTCCATCAGGTCGATGGAGGACACAGATGAGACCATCAAGAGCTGCCGATAAGATAAAGGATAAAGCTAAGCCCATTCTTCTGCTTTTACTGTTTATGTTTTAAATTATTGCTCACATTTTTTTGTTTTATATTGTAAAACATGTTTAATTGTTTGTAATTCTGTAGCTATAAAGTGCATTATTATTATTATTATTATCATTGTTATTATTTTGAAAATAAAGCTTGGTCCAGACAGCCTGTCTTAAATTGTATGCTGCAGTAAGCTGAATTCTATCAGTATTATCCTATAGCCTCTTGACACAGGACACATGAGTTCATAGCCAGAGTACGTATGGCAACAGAAGTTGAAATACAAGCTGCTGCAGATTTACTGGGTGTACACATTTTCACACACACTCAGCAAAAGTGGATTAAGTACTCCACGTCAAAGCCAAAATCGAATGAGGTGGGAGCAATTTACCTGAAACATTGCAACCAGTGTCATTATGAGGTTGTCACTTGTGTTAAATTGAAAGATGATGTCATTTGTGCTCATCTGTGCAACAAATCAAAGAAACTCAAACCCATGTGTGGTTATATCACATCAGCGCAAACTTGAGAAACAACAATATCTTTATAAACATAACGAAAAGTACAGGGAAGAAAAAACAATACAATAAAGATTTATATACCCATGATGAAAAGTCCAAAAAAAAAAGAAAATACACTCAAGACATGCACACAGATAATAAACAATACAGGATAAAGAAGATAAAGTCAAGTACACAAAAATATGCAACTAATGAACAGCATCAGAGAAATGTCAGACACTACAGTAAGGACAAATATGCAAATGACGAACAGCACCAGAGAAATGTCAGACAGTACAGTAAGGACCAATATGCAAATGACAAAGAGCATCAGAGATGTCAGACAGTACAGTTCAAATCAATACAAAACTGACAAAGTTTTTGCAGAAACCCAAAGTGAAAAATGCAGAAAGACGGATTGACTTACAAAATAAAAGGCAAGAAATGGAGTTTGTAACTGAACAATTCAGACTAAATATCAGCACTGGTTGACAGTATGTGTGTTCTGTATGTCATCGGCAACTGTTTCAGCATCAAGTATTAAAATGCAATACGGAAGAGTATTCCAAAAAAGCACCACTGGAAGCTGCAACCATAGAGATATAACAGTTATATCTGGTTGTTATATCAACACTGTTATATCTATATGGCTGCAACAGCCAGTAAATGCATAACTGAAACATATGTTCACAAATGCTGTGACACTTGTATTGAAGACTGTATTTTCAAAACTGGACCTTCTGGTATGCTATGGATATGTTTTCTCTGTTGCTCAAGAGGTTATTGACCAATATTTTGAGAACATATTGTCTGTGGCACCAGCAGAGGGGAACACTCTTTGCTTTCTCCAGGACAAGCATATGTGGCTTTACGTTGTGTAACATCACTTAAAGGACTCATTATAGAAGATTTTGACCCAAGGGCAATATGCAAAAGACAAGGCATGCCTGCATTTATTGAACCATTAAATAAAACAACATCAGCATGTAAGATCCTTTTGCATAATGTTCAAGGGCTGCTATTGCATTTGGAAAACATGAAACAAGACAAGAGGTATATGGAAGCATAATCTGTGTTACAGAAACTTGGCTAAAGCCAATCCATTGCAACCATGACACTAAACTGAATGGATTCTCATTCCACAGCAAGCCTAGACATCTGGCATATGATACAAGTGAGCATAGGCACCTGAGCAATGGAGCAAGTGGAGCAAATGCATCCCCATTATTCAATTAGGGGGAGCAAAGTTATGGTTTTGCTACCCCACTTTTTGTCTTTTTAAAAATAAACGTATCATCATGCAGTCCCCGCAATCAGGTGATTATATTTAAGCATCCTATATCAATGAACACTTTACTATTTTCAGCAACTGATAAAAACAAGTAATAAAAAAATCACACATTTTGGACCACCCTTTGAGTTGGTTCAGTCGAACCCCTCGCTGATCGTTTGCCACAGCATGCTTTGGCTGTCAATCACAGTCGGTCAATGAACCCACACAGGAGTCTGTTACAAAGGTAAGAAACATGCCATTTAGCTTAACTGCGATCATTGACTGAATATAGAACATAGGAAAAGATAGGCTAGCGTATGTTGAATGAACCTGCTTGGCCCACTGACTCCAGCCAAACTTTAAACTAACTAAAAGTAGTACTGTCGCCTGAAATGACGAACCGATTAGCGAGTCAACGTTAGCTAACTTTGCCAGCCAATCAAACATGTTTAATATTATCGGAAGGTAGATGCGCTCTCTCCAGCACCAAACAGGAAGCAGCAAACCGGGTAGTTACTTTGGTAACAGCCCAAAAAAATCCTCAAATACCGTCACACACACATGATAGACGGTAAATTAACAGTGTTATGACAGTGTTCGGCGTGTATCTGATCCCCCAACCAGCATTTATTTCAGTGAGAAATCAAATTTTTGAAACGGTTCTCATTCCCACGGTCTTCTCCCACTAAAATAGCGCAGCTAACGTTAACCAACAGAGGCTGGTAGCGAGTTGAGGCGACAAAATCCAAAATGTAAAGTTTGTACGGAAATACAGTTTATTTTTATGGATTATATTGATGCCGAATTGACAAGAAGACTGTCTATGATGCCTAATAATATGATGATCTAATATGATCCTTTTATCTTGTGTTTCTAGAGTTATGTGTTTTTAATGACACGTAAAGAATTGTTAATGTCATATTTCTTAAAGGGAGTTTGGCGTACTTTTTCCCCGGAGAGCTCAGGGAGCTTCGGTTTAATTCAAACTGCTAATATCTATATTTGTTAAGGTTGTGTCACCACTACAGAAACACTAGGTAACTGCTAAAGTATGATAAGGTTGTCTGATGCTGACTGCTGTTAGTTATTGGTTTGATTAATGGTTTAATAATGTGTGTTTGTATTGATTACTGACGGTGGCTGATCAGGCTGATTATCAGCTAATTGTACTCAGTTTCTAACAGCAGTATGCTATGGTAGTATACTAATCTAGACTAGTGCAGGTGGCTGTTTCTTGACTTAATCCAAGAGGTTATGTGGTGTAGAAATACAGGAAATTTGTTTTACATTACAATTTTTTTTCTGAGGGAGGACCCCCAGACGCCCCCCACCAATTATGTATCTTTCTGTTCTGCTGAACATGTTCTAGGAATACACCTTGACATAGACCATAGGGCATTCTGGGCACAGGCCCAGGGGTCCATGCCGTGGATTTTAACATGCTCATGTGCCATAGCTTAACTGACCACAGGGGGTCAGCCATTGATGTAGTAAAGACCACATACGTATGCCGCATGAACTCTGAGCTGCAAAAACAGAGAAAAATACTTTAACTTAGGTCAAAACATTTTAGACATATCTAAAGAAACATACTACACTAGCCATCAGGCATTAAACATTGCACTTTATTCAGTCTATAACACGTACACAATAAAACATGGGGCAGCACAGCAGGAAAAAAAACCCTGATTTTATGAATTCCATTACTACTGAATCCAGGTTTAAAGGGGCAATAAGTACGTTTTTTTCCTGCCCCATAGCGCAAAAGGTGAGTGTGAAATCCTGGCAAAAACCTGCAGTCCCTTTTACATTTTAATTCATATGATTTATCAGGTAGGGTGGACACTAATTCCAGTACCTCAAGTTATAGCTCTGGTTCCTGTTGTTTTGCTGTTTTTCTCATCCTGATAACATGTTTGTGATCTGGCTTTGTGTCCTCCTGACCTGATAGGAAGGCCATGTCACACAACACTACAACTATTCACCACATGCCAGAAACAACCTAATGACTACATGGCTTTTTTCCCTCCATTTTTAGGCAGCCACAGCAGCCCAGCAGCAACCAACAGATGCAATGAACTTAACAACCTGCTGGTGGAGGATGCATGAGCAGAGAGGAGGAGGAGGAGGATCAAGAGGAAGGCCAGCTCTGGGAAGAGCCAAGAGGAGGCCAAGATGAAGATGAGGGGAACCACCCAAAGCCCTCGAGTAGAGTTGAAGGAGGAGGTGAAAGCAGAAAGAACTTCACCTGCTTCCTCCCAGGACAACAGCGGCAGCTCCAGTGGCCCTTCTCCCACAACACAGCCAGGTCTTCCTCAGTCAACACTGGCAGAGCAAACAGCAGAGGTCAGATGAGACCAACAGAAAGATAGATAGTGTGTGTGTGTGTGTGTGTGTGTGTGTGTGTGTGTGTATTCCATATGTAAGTGCTAAGCTAAATGCCTCATTTCTACAAGGTTTAGTTTTCCTTAGTTTTCTACAAGTTAAGTTTAGGGTTAAGATTAGAATTAGGTTTAAGGAAATTGAGGTTAGGACTGGGGGTTAGGGAATGAACGTAATCAATGAAAGATCCTCATAAGTATGTTAAAACAAATATCTGTGTGTGTGTGTGTGTGTGTGTGTGTGTGTGTGTGTGTGTAGCCAAATTTGAGGCCATGTTTGAGGAGGTGGCACCGCTGGGCGAGGGAGGCTATGGATTAGTCTACAGTGTGCCTGTTTGCCTGTAAGCCACACACACACACACACACACACACAATTTACAATTCACTATATGCTGTGTAAGTGTCTAAGCCTTAAGTGTCTAAGTATTTGTGTTTCTGTCCTGTAAGTTGCAATAAAACATATTCCGAAGATTAATGTGGTCTACAAGTGAATGGTGAGTGACATATTTGTTCTTTCTGTTTAAATTATCACTATCATTTGAATGTTTAACATCTCTCTTGACATCTCTAGGTTGCTTATTTTTATATTGGGTATGAGGGGTACACATGCGAACACATGCGTACACAAACTGTCAAACTTACAGCTGCTTTTATTTGAAGCACAGTGTCTTGAATGCATATATAAAACCCACACATTACTGTGACTTATTCTTCTTACACTAGCTGGAACTTATAGAACTGAACAAGAGCAGCTTAGATAGGATTTCTGGAAACGTATGAGTGCTGCACATTTATACACACAGGTTTCATCAGCATTGCTTTGCTTTCTGTGTGGGCTTTCTTTCTCATCCTCCTCACTGCACCCGCTTTATTTCTTTTAGACTCTGAACGGGAAGGTGTGCAGTTTTCCCCTGGAGGTGATACTGCTGCTAAGAGCAGGAGCAGGATCTCAACCAGGATCAGTAGGCAGCACCGCAGCCGTGACCCTGCTGGACTGGTTTGATCTGTGCGGCGAACTGATCCTTGTGCTGGAGAGACCCGTGCCCTCCATGGACCTTGAGTACTTCCAGGCCAGAGGGGACTCCATCCAGGAGCATGAGGCTAAGGTGTGTGTGTGTGTGTGTGTGTGTGTGTGTGTGTGTGTGTGTGGTGTCCCTCAGAAGAGCAGTCCCATGGTCTGAATGTTGTTTTAGAAGCATTTCCACCCTGACAATCTATCTAATATTGTATTTCTCTCCATCACTCTCTCTATCTCAGATCATAATGAAGTGAGACATCAAACTTGAAAATATTCTAGTAGAAACAGGCTCTGATGTCCCACTTCCGATGATATGTCCGGATGATAGACTTCGGCTTTAGGCGTCCTAAGGAACGAGCCTCCACTAATGTCTCTGGTACGCCGCCTGGCTTCTCTTCCTGCTCTTCACTCTTTCTTCCAATCTCTGAAATAACTGTTTAATTTGTTTTCAAGGTTACCCAATGCCCTGCCTCCCCTCACTGTCTCTCCCCTTTTTCTTTCTCCATTTCAGGCTACCTCCTTCCCTCTCCCTTCATCTCTCTGTCTGAATATAGGAACCTCTGTGTACGCCCCTCCAGAGTGGTACCAGCTCGGCTCCTAGAGAGCGGGTCCCACCACAGTGTGGCAGCTGGGGGTGGTGATGTACAGCATGCTGGCTGGATGTCTCCCCTTTGACGCCAGGAGGGAGATCGTCCACAAGAAACCTAAACAAAGTAAGACGCATAGTCACACACACACACACACGTCATACACATACAAACAGACCGGGTTTGAGTTAGTCTTTGATTCCTGATTTTCTCTCCAGATTGCCAGGATTTTTTGAGAAGGTGTCTGGCCAAGTCTCCTGAGCGCCGTTTCACCCTGGAGCGCCTGCAGCTCCACCCCTGGCACCCCAGATCTACACTGGATGAATCTACGACTTGCAGAGATAACATAATCAAACACCATGAAAATCTGTATATTTTTGAAAATCTGTTTAAAAAAATATAATGTCTTTGAACCAGTCTTGGTGAATTATTTGATTATTTGAATCCTTGAAAGATTATAGATCATGGTTGAACATTGTAGATCATTTTTTGTTAGCAGTTTATACATCTTCAGAAGTAAACCTTAAGCAGCTCTCCAGTGCGAGAAACTCCCTGCTCTTACAAGCATAACCAGATAAAAACAAATCTGATTCCAGACCCTGTAACCTTGGTGAAGCATGATGGACTTGTCTGCGCTCTTTGCCATAATTTACCTTCTCGGGTGTTCATACCAGTGAAGAACTCATGAAGAAATAGCTGAGTATGAGCATCAGTCCAGACTGGAGTTTGCCCTTGGTTCATTTTGTTATTCTATGCTTTCCAAGCATGAGTAACTCCTGGCAGATATCAGATATCAACATCTGTTTCCTTAAACCCATAAAACTTTGCGCTCTGGGACACAAACATTTTCCCCTTTAGGCTGAAAAAGTCACTAGTCCTTCCTGAGAAATAAAGTCACCTGGGTAAACTGAAAAGTCACTAAGTCTAGAGACAACAGCGCTGAGTTGACAACAGTGGTGTCAACCACAGGTCACAGTAAGCTGCCATGACCTGACGATGCTGTAGTTCTTATAGTCACCGGTAGAGGTCAGTAAAAGTCAAAGATTACTCTTCATGCTCTAAGCACTAGGGAACCAGTCCAATAATTCACAAGCTTGGAGGAAGATATTTGATAACACTTTAATAACACATCAGACAAGTCAGTGCTACATGAACATAGATACGATCAGAAGGCATATGCTCAAATAATGAGCATATGTAACAACAACATTTTTCTGTGACAGTCACGGATGCAGAAAACACCTCTAATCTTTCAGTAACACCACTTATTGAGACGACAAAGGGTTTGGAGCTAAAAGATTTTACAAGTCATTTGTTTACAGTCTTGGATAGCATCATGACTTCTAACTGACAAGATTAATAAACTCAGCATAGAGAACAACAAAACATATTTCTAATCTCATTTATTAAACTGCAATTGAAATGTAATGATAATTGTAAATGCATGTAATAAAACGTGTGTGGACATGGGTCAGTGTTCATTATAAACAAATATTTTTAATAACGGAACTTCTTTAGATAGGTTAGGCCATAGAGATAAAATACATAAAACCGCTATATCTCTATGGGTTAGGCTACTTGTTGAGCTTCACTCACTTCACTTCACTGAGTGTCATCTTGGCTTCACTCCTGCTCCAAAGACGTTGGCATCCGTCTTTGAATGTAGAGCCACTCCAGTATAATGGTTTTGTAAGCTAACAGGTCTATCAAGGTTCATACAGGATTGCCATACATTTGATAAAGTGACTTAATTGCTCTGCAAATGAGCGTTGTAACAGAGTGCTTTTGTTGTGATTAAGAAGAGTCTTGGGGATAATGCCACATAGGCCCAATAGGCGACTGATTATTGAGACCATCATTTAACATAAGTCGAGCAGCACCAGATTTTTCTTTATTGAAAAAAAAAATTAAAAAAAATCAAAAAAGATCTACACAGTAAAAAGTGTGATAAGGTCACTATATAGTCACTATTGAGCAGACTATCGCAGCCACATCATAAATCCCTATAGGAATATTATAGGAATATTATAATGTTCGGTTTGTGCAATTTGGATAAGGCTCTGACTTTTTATTTATTTATTTATTTATTTAATCAAAATTGAGTTATCCACATAGTCTTATTTATCATCAAACTTACATCTTTGAATGTTACTTTATGCTTGTGTGTCTTTTTTGCGGTTAAATGCTCAAAAAGAAAGTTCAGACAGTTTTGCCAGATTTTTGCTGCACGATAAGTGGATGCTGCACTTGACACCTCAGCCTCACTTTCCCCGCCCACTCCACCTAATGGTACAGCGATGAGAGTCGTGAATGGAGGGAGGGAGAGGGGCGGCTTTAGAGGATTTTACTCTATTTGGAGTTGTGTCGATTGCAGATGAAGAAAGTTTTTTTCCAAGTTCTTTTAGAGTTGCAGTAGGCTATATTTCCCAGAGAGCTCCGTCCTCGCAGGGTGCCCGCAGCAGGATGGGTACTCTCACCGCGCAAACAATATTGTGGATATGCATGTTGATTTTTACAGGAATAACAGCCATTTGTGGTAAGTTATACTGTTTTATTTAACTTTTTCATGCTTGGCTCATATAGATTAGGCTATGTTGCAGAGCGCACAGGGTGTTCATTTCAAAGATACAGAACATGTAGGTGCCTTTCTTTGCTTCACCCATGACCCCTGACCACCTGATGTCTCGGGGAATTAACCATGCATCTGTAGCCTACTTAATTGGCCAATGGTTCCCAAAGTGAGGTCCGGGGACCACCGGCGGTCATTGAAGGGTTTCCAGGAGGAATAATTTCTTTCTTTTTTTTATCATCAGCTCACTCCCTAGAAGTGAAAGAACATGGTTCACTGTCGCGCTATAACCACCCTGCCAACAGAGTAGACAGTTATGTAACTCTGTGTGAAGTCATATCCAGCGACTAAAATATTCTCAAATGGGGTTCCTTATTGGGACAAAATGTTATCAAATGGAGGTTCGGTGACCTATAATGTGTATCTAGTTTTGGGGGGTCCTGGACTGGACAGGAAAACATTTGGGAACCCCTGTATTAGTGGTTTCGTGAGTCGTGTCCACTGAGCCAGTATCGTGAGTGAGTATAAATCCACAAGTGTGTGTGTGTGTGTGTGTGTTTTTGTGTTGGGGGGATGTCAATTTAAATAACTCCAACCTGTGGCCGGATGTTATAGCCTAAAGAGTCCAAACTTAAAGACCAGACAGAAGGTTTCTGTTAGCCTAGACATTAGTGCATAAGCATTTCTGAATGGTCCATAGTTTTGCTATTCATCCATTTTAATTGCTTTGTGATATAACTCAATTATTGTATTTTTTTGTTCCAAGTTTTTCTCTGCGTTATGATTGTAATCTCCCTTGTGAAGAAAAACTATAGAATGACAAATATGACAGCAAAACTGTGTTATGTTCCCTATAGGAATATTATAGTGAGATCATAGGAGGTAAAAACACATAAAGTATGATGAGGTTAAAATAAGATCACAATTGAGTACACACTGTAAATCCCTACAGGGATATTACAGTGACTTTTCATTTGGACTGAGTACAGTAAGTGAAGGATCTCTGCAGTTTTGGAAGAATAACTCCACTCTGGTTCCAGGTTCCAATGTCTGCACTTCCAGAGGGGCCAGTACATGCAAGCAATGTCTGGCTGTGCACCCCAGCTGTGCCTGGTGCTTCCAAGAGGTGGGCTCCTTTTCCACTTCACTTCATTTAGGCAATGTGCTTTCTCCCAGCCTGGCTGGTGCAGGGTGGTACAGCATTCCCGGACTACATGGATTACATGCAAACCCAGACTGATGCTCGCTTTTACTGACAACACCAAATAGGTTCAGGTGCTTTTGTGTGAGTGCTCTAATTGAAAATCAGATTTTAATAGATAAAGGGAAGCAAAGTAATGAGCCTCCAGTAGCCTTTTATGTTAAAACTTATTAATTATGGTGTAAGCAGTGACAATGAGTAGTCATATGCTAAAAAAGTTGACCAAAAGAACACTTTCTTAACCATGACATGGGTTTTTCAAAAGGGAAAATTCACCCTGAAACAGAATTCACCAGTATTCCTCTTACAATCTTAAAGAATAGTGATTTGTGAACAAGAACATGTCCTTCCCAGAGCTACAAGCACAATGTCAACAAGAGTCACTTTTTGCTCCATTGACACTGTATGAGCGGCTGACACTGTGGACGCAGTGACAGAACCCATGTGATTTTATGTGGACATGGCCACATTTAGGCTACTGGTTCAAACCTATCAGTGCTACAGTGAAATACTGTAAAGTCCACACAGTCAGCCTTCCATTTAAGTCAGCATTGCAGCCCCAAATATACCTCAAGATGATGACCATCTCACCACTCTGGTTTCTGGCCATGTGAGAGAGTTGTTCATGTTCACCAGCACTGGTTGATCTGTCAGACTAAACAAACAACTTTATGCACATTTTGTTTTAGGGAGTTTCCATAACATCCAGAAAGGTTAGTGCCGAGTGCTTCTTCATTCCACTACTGGGAAGATTTACTCATAGATAACATGGTGTTCTGGACCATGTCTGGACTTTTTCATCCCCAGTACATTTTAGCCTTTAGATGAACTTTATACCCTTTCCCCTTAACACAGCTTAATACAGACAGAAGTAAATTAACAATTACTTAATGAAGTTTTTGCCAAGTTAGAATACTTCAAACTGACAGTACTTTGCTGTGAAAATGTCCTGGGTGTTTCCTCAGGAGTTTGGGCAGGGGGTTGCCGGCTTGTCCCGCTGCGATCTGAAGAGCAACCTGGTGGCGGCGGGCTGCGCTCCATCAGGTCTGGAGTCTCCCACCAGCAAACTGCAGGTGATCGAGGACCGGCCGCTCAGCAACAAGGCAGCGGGAGCCACGCAGGACGTCACCCAGATCCAGCCCCAGAAACTCCACATCACCCTCCGACCAGGTGGGCCGCTCCATCTGATGTTAGACATGAAGTTTATAACACGCTGAAGTTAAGGGAGGCTTTGTTTAGATTCAAACTGGAGTTACACACAAACAGGAAAGTCAGCTTGCTTACCCTATGTTGCCCAGATTTGATGGTTTCTCCCAGGCTCGGTCAACAGGGCAACTTGTTTTCGTCTAAATCCAAGTGTAGCATGAACACTTTATGGAAGAAAAGGTGATCTTAGAGCATTGCATTATTAAACTCTTACAAAAGGAGTAGCTCCATATGCAGTGCACCAAGTGAAACCTTGCAAAAAAACAATGGTATTTCTTTGCCAAATAAGACTCCCCTTTCCTTCTTCCCCTCTCCCAGATGACTCCAAGCGCTTCACAGTGAAGGTGCGTCAGGTGGAGGACTATCCCGTGGATCTCTACTACCTCATGGACCTCTCCTTCTCCATGAATGATGACCTGTTCCGCCTGAGGACGCTGGGCAAGGGCCTGGCTGAGGCCATGAACCGAACCACCAGCAACCTGCGCATGGGCTTTGGGGCCTTTGTGGACAAGCCCCTCTCACCTTACATGTATATTTCCCCCAAAGAGGCTGTGAAGAACCCCTGCTACAGGTAAAATACTGGCGGAATCGGTCAAGTGCTTTAAGTTAAGTTAAGTTTGCACCCTCATGGATTGATGTCTCACTGTTCTCTTAGTTCACTCTACAGTGTAATTATGCTGCCAGCTTGTGATGTTTGGACACTTTACACTACAAAGGACAATAATGTCAATCTAGATACCTGGTTCCTGTGCTCAACCTGACATGTCAACTTGTCGTTCACCTGGTGAAAATCCAGCTGGGATCAAAACACTGTCACATTAGATAGAGGAAACAACAGCTAAAAGTGTGCGGATTCTTCATAGCTTAATATCATTTATATTTGCTCAGATTTGATTATGTTCTACTCCTAAAGGGAAATTCTCACATTTCACGTCATAGCATTGCATTTTCCTTTATCTTGAGAGACATTCATTCAAAATCCTATAAAACAACCGAAAAAATCTTGGCAAATTTTAGGGAAAAGTATACTTCATGACAAGGAATTGATGAGTCAGCTTCCCTGCCCCATTTCCTTGTCTGACAAAGCAGAGAAATTACAAAACTGAAGCCAGATCCCACTGTATTGGAAATTCTAACCCTTCCCACATGTACTAAACTTCCCTGTAAAATTCTAATTTAACAATGTTTAACATGCCATTAGTGTAGATTTCAGTATGTGTTTATGTCTGCATGCGGGAAGTAGCTTCATTATGCAGGCCGATGATGTCATGTTTTTGAGCGTACCTTTAAATCCGGTGTTGTCTAAATGCTGGCAGCTCTTAGAGTCACAGCACTTGTTAAAGGCTTTACAGTGGCTGCCCAGTGCTTAGTCAGCTCCTCTGAATCAGCCCCAGGTAATCCACTTGGAGTTTGAGGGTGTCGTGATGCGAGCTGAGTTAACCCCACCCTGAGGCTCAGCTCAGGTTCATTTGGTGATTTAAGGTCCCATGAGGTCATTTAGTCTCGCGCTCACACACATTCTGCTGTGATCCCATCCACAGGAATGTTTGGGTGAGAGATAAGACAAGGGGAGATTCTGGTCCATAATACGGCAAAGTACTGGCAGGGAGAAAGAGAGGTGGGGGGAGGGGGGGGATACATTGCCAGGACAGTAGAACCTTGTTTAACCAAATGAAAGTCTTTGGAGAGAACAAAATGTTCAGGACAGTGAAATATATACAAGTGCTGGAGCAAAATTCAAAATATTAGTTTTGCGTGGACACATTCTGAAATCCTCTGTACAGTCCAGTGTTTCACTGTTTTCCCCTAACTGTTTTCTGGTAAGAGGCACAATCCAATAAAATACAGAGTAATGCAGAGCTGTCATGCTGTCATGCCCACTATCTGGTGGGTTTGGTGACTTAATGTAATCTAACAATCAAAATGGATGCAACCAAACCTGATAATTACAGCGTGTAAAGTATAATACAATATATAAACAAAAAAATTACATACAACCAACCAAAATGATTTCTTTGGCTTTGCAAGGTAGTTTGTCAAGTAAAAAGAAGTTTTGAAACATTATTAATCTGATCTGGATAATTTTTCCTTAAACAACTGGATATTTCCCTCCTCATATTTAAGTGGGATGCATTAATAATAAGCAGCATCAGTCAATTTGGAGATGACACATTCTAGTAAATGTTGTGCATTCATGGAAGTATGTATGGATGTTTAGATAGATAAACAGTCAGGCAGGTAGCAGATGATTCTATTGATCCTTGACACTGACTGATCACCTGACTCATCTCTGTTTGATTGACAGCATCAACACCACCTGTCTGCCCCAGTTCGGCTACAAGCATGTGCTGTCTCTGACGGAGGAAGTGGGCCGATTCACCGAGGAGGTGAAGAAGCAGATGGTGTCAAGGAACCGAGACGCTCCGGAGGGGGGCTTCGACGCCATCATCCAGGCTGCCGTCTGCAAGGTGGAGAGACAGACACACACACACACACACACACACACACACACACACACACACACACACACACACACACACACACACACACACACTCCAAATCACACACACGTACACATAACTTGCATTCTCTCTTGCTTTCTTTTTCACACATTTCAGGATTGCTGAGAAAATTAGAAAAGCTACTTGATGGAATTAAGAGCAAATCTTAAACTGAATTGAAATGAATGGGAACGTGCTTGGGTGCTTTAGATTAAACAAATAGCAAATAAAATTGAAAAAACGTGTCTTCCTATGAATTCATAAGCTTTCCTTTATTCATAAGCTGAATTAAATTGTCGGACCTTCCTTCAATCCTTCCTTCCTTCCTCTGCTTTGTGGTTTAATGGGAACCAGGAGCGGATCGGCTGGCGTCCCGGTGCCTCCCACCTCCTGATTTTCACCTCGGACGCCAAGACCCACGTGGCTCTGGACGGTCGCCTGGCCGGGATCGTACAGCCCAACGACGGGCAGTGCCACCTCAACACTGAGAATATGTACAGCATGTCTACTACCATGGTCAGTGTGGGAGTGTGTGTGGGTGGGCACATGGACAGTATGACAAAGAGAAAATGAAAAGCTTCGGTTTTACTATCCCAGTGGGCATGGGTGTGCATAGGAACATTTCAGTGTGTGTGTGTGCATGTGCATTTTTTATGTGCTAATCAAGCGTCCCGTATGACCCCACAGGACTACCCATCTCTAGCTCTGATCACAGAAAAGATGTCGGAGAACAACATCAACCTCATCTTTGCAGTCACCAACCCTGTGGTTCCTCTGTACCAGGTCAGCAGCATTGAAGTCCACACTGAACATGTTGACTGTGCATAGACCAATTTTATTATAGTTAAATACAACAAAAAGGCTAAACTTGAGGCATGAGGAAAACATTTTAGTTGATTTATATAAAAACAAAACCATAAAAAGGAAGAAAGTGAACTTATATGGGTTTCTCATAATCAGGATCAGAGCTTATTTGGGTTATGGTGAGCAGAACATGCTTTTAACAGGAGCCAGCTGAAAAATGTTATATTTGAGGATTGTGAATAATAAAGGTTAATTGGCGGGCATGTAAATCACTCACTGATACATGCATACAAACCTCGTCTTAAAAGTAATATTAACTGAAACTGAACCTGAAACTCAAAAACACACAAATCATAATCTTTAGTAACTTCGCCCTGGCTGGGGTATTCCAAACCACATTGGTGTTGAACATAGGTTAATGCCTCAGAGTTTGGATTCGGCACTGGAAGAATGGAAATTCAAAATTAATCACTAATGGTAAGAAGCACAGAGAGACAGTGTTCAGACTCAGCAAGGCTTAGACGTATATCCTGTCAAGATACAAACTCAGTTTTTCCCAAGTTGGAAACATTCGGTGGTGTAACCAACTGTGGCCACAGCAACTGAGTGAATGAAATAAATTATTTAGCTGTTTTCATTCTGCTATTCCTCTCTTTGTGTTGAAAGTACAGCTCTCAAGGTTAGGTACAACTCTCAAGCAGTTATCAGAAACTTCTATAATACAACCAATGTGCTCCATACTGACTCTATATGATCAGAGTAACAACTATTACCAACTTTTCTACTGGTACCGTCTCCAGTTTCCATGGAGAAACCTACAAATGTAATAATTGTTATTTTATTATTATCATGTTATTACATCATCTGGCATTTATTTCTTCATAAGCGGTGTAACATTTTAATTGACGTAATAATAATATTAATGTAATAAGATTGTAATAACTTAAATTAAATTCAAACTCAAAATTAAATTTGAGTTATTCCATTATTAGTCAATATTATAATTATTATTATATTATCAGTTAAAATATGTAAAAAAAAAAACATGTTAATTGCTGCTTTATGTAATAATGTGATGAAATGTATTACATCAACAGGTTTTATTACATTTTTGACCAGTTTAGAGGGACATTTTTATTACATTTTCACAAGTTATTACAATAATCTGGCAGTTATTACTTCAAAAGGGGTGTGACATTTAACTAATAATTTTGACTAATAATGGAATAACTTGACTGCAATATCTGCCAAAATAATCCATATATGATATTTTGTACCTGTCTTGTAGCCCTATCAAAAAGATAAATTTCCTGAATGAGTGAAGGAAGACCACAGTGTTCCAGTCTGTCTGTGTTTCTGCCTTGTAGAACTACAGTGAGCTGATTCCTGGCACTGCGGTGGGAACGCTGTCCAACGACTCGGGCAACGTTATTCAGCTTATACTGAAGGCCTACGCTGTGAGTGCTACGCACACAGACTTACATCAACACACACACACACACACACACATACATATATACACCCTAGGCTAGACAGTGTTTCAGGAGATGACATGATCACCATGTGTTTGTTGACACACACCCACAGTGTCTGAGTCATACACACTGGCGAGCCAAAGTGAGAGGTTCCACACTGGCCAAGGTGTGAAACTGACCAAATGTGGGCGACTCCCAACTATGTAAAATTTGGTTCCTTATTTAGGTTTTACATAGTTGTTATTATGTGAAGAGTGGATGGATGAGCCAGACTAGAAGTAGTATGTTGTGCTTATACAGTACTTCTTGCACTAAAAAAGCTGAAAATCTATTTGTACATATAATTAGAGATGGGGACTCAAGTCTCATGAGGAGAAATTGGAAGAGAGGGAAATTACTTAGACTTGACTTGAAAATTGACTTTGAGTCGTGATATGGAGACTCGAAAATGACATACAATTCATATAATTTATTCATTTATAGTGAAGTGACAATAAAAGTAAAAGAGACGATAATGCGTTAAACTTTGCAATCAGATTTGAGTCAAATGGATTTGATCTCAACTTGATTTGACTTGACTTGATTTGGGATTTGGGCCTCATCACTTCAGGCTGACTTGTGACTCAAGCAACAATATACTCAACAATATACTCAGCCGCACTTGTGTGTGTGTTTCCTGCCATTGCTTTCCTCTGTCGGTGTTGTCAGAAAATCCGCTCCAAGGTGGAGCTGGAGCTGCAGGGCGTCCCGGAGGAGCTGTCCCTGTCCTTCAACGCCACCTGTCTGAACGGAGAGCTCATCCCCGGCCTCAAGTCCTGCTCCGGACTCAAGATAGGAGACACGGTCAGTCCTGCTATTAGACTTGGTGTGTGCATGTACTGTGTGTGTGTGTGTGTGTGTGTGTGTGTGTGTGTGTGTGTGTGTGTGTGTGTGCTATTATTATTAAATCAAAGCAGTGTGACTTGATGCACCTTTTCCCCACATAGAAGGAAGTTAGATCTCTGGAATGGAGAAAATTGATTATGTCCCTGTCACTACTCTTAATACTCTTTACTTTTTCTTTTTAATATACTTTTTTCTCTTCACACTTATTTCTTCTGAATTTGCTATTTTGATCCATGGGAAATATCAACTTCACTCTTGGTGGCCATATTCGCTTGATTGTAAAAATAATGTGTCATTTCCATGTACGATTTTCCACCCTCCTTTTGTCCCTTCCTGTTTCCGCCCTTGCTCCTATCAGCAGATGATGGAAAGAAGACAAGTTCATGAGGAGACTGTCTGAGGGTTAGGGTCTTTCTTAGTTGCTGGTTTCTTATCTGTCCATCTTTCCTCTGCCGTCTCCCTTTCCTAAATAGAGCAAATTATGCCGGCATTTGCATTTTTTCTCTCTCAGCTTCTTTGGCTGTTTCTCCTTTTCTCTCCTCACTCCAGGTGACATTTTTTGGCCTTCAAACATTTCTTTCTCTCTGCCTCTATTCCCCTTTTTTCTCCATATATGGCAGTCTCCCCAGATAGTCTTGTAGTAACTGCCCACTTTTGGACATTTACCAGTTTTGGATGCAATGCCGAATGAACAATTACTTTGACGAAACACATATGGAGGCATTCCCTGTGTTAAGCCTTCATGCTGTTTCTCCCTGAATGCAGACTACAGTGATTAGAAAGTGCTGGAACTTTGAATGAACCCATTAAAGTACCGTTATATGTTAAGTATTCTACACAGGGTGGATAGAGTAGGATGGTCGGTTGTGTGTGTGTGTGTGTGTGTGTGTGTGTGTATGTCTGGACCAGCCCATTTCCTGTGCAGTGCCCTATTTGACTGAGTCACTCCTACCAGCCACAAGACCTATGTGCCACTATCTACACACACACACACACACACACACACACATACACACACACACACACACACATGGCACAATGTCATTCTTGATGAATGGAGGGATTTGGCAGCATCTGGATGCAGTATCTCTTTGCCATGAAAAGCTTTTTAAAAAAGAAGTGGCCTCAAAATATCTTTGAACCAAAACATTCTTTCCTCCAGCATTTGACATGCAAAAACTTCAAAACCAAAGTCCTTTTTATTCCGTGCAACACTTGACCTCCAGCTACACCCCCACCCCTCCTTTCATCCAGGTCTCCTTCAGCGTGGAGGCTCGCGCTCGCGGGTGCCCCAAACAGAAGAAGAAAACCTTCGTCATCAAGCCTGTGGGCTTCAAGGACTCCCTCTCCATCACCGTCACTTTCGAGTGCGACTGCAAGTGCCAGACCAAGGCCCAGCCCAACAGCCCTCAGTGTAACCAGGGCAACGGGACCTACGAGTGCGGCATCTGCCTGTGCCACCCGGGTCGCCTGGGGCCGCGCTGCGAGTGCGCCGAGGGCGACTATAATCCCACGGAGCAGGACCGCTGCAGCGCGCCCGCGGGCTCCGGAGGCCCCCAGGCTGCCATCTGTAGCGGCCGCGGCGACTGTGTGTGTGGCCAGTGTGTGTGCCACAGCAGCGACTTTGGCAAGGTGTGGGGCAAGCTGTGCGAGTGTGATGACTTCAACTGCCTGCGCTACAAGGGTGAACTGTGCTCAGGTAAGATACTGTGATCATGTGATTATAAGCTAAAATGACCCCCAACTGTGGGACGAATTTGCTTGAGAACATCTTGCTGCATGTAGTAACCACAACTTTGTAAAACACAGTGCACAATTTTCTTTTAAAGTCTTCAATTAGATTCGGAATGACCTTTATTGGCCATTTTGGAGGAATTTGACTTGATTGCATACACTTACACACTATACAAGATGGGTACAGTGTAAGAAGCACAAGTGGACAGGCACTACAAGAGAAATAAACTGAGAAGGAGGTGAAAATGGCCCAAAGACCATCATGACTCTTATGTCTGTGTTCCTGGGAGAGTTTCAGAGACTGTGTGTACCCTAACTGTCGGGGCTGGCAGTCCCCTTCACCACACTGACTTACCACCCACCTCATCTGGGAAGAATTACATACAATAACAACTCTCCCCTCTCCCCAGGACATGGCTCTATTCACAACAAACACACTGCGGTGTGTGTGTGTGTGTGTGTCAGTCAGGCCAAACTTACATATCTAGGAGTTCAATAGGATTCATGCGCCGAGAAAACCTAAGCAAGCCTGACCCATCATAGAGACTAACAGTTTCTAGGTTCATTGGAAGTTTTGATGGAATTTAACTGCTGTGGTTGAGATTACCAAACAGTGGGAATGACACAGAGGATATTTGATGAAGTAATCCATTATGTCACGTCATGCTGTTTTAACTAGTATGATGAGGTTTTCTTTGGTTTTGGTGTTTTGGTTTTTTAAACCTCACTTGCACCACATGCCTTTAACTGCACCTTGTTTTTATCTTTTATGAAAAAATAAACTAAATTAATAATACAATAAACTGCAATGCTGTTCCTTAGGTAGGATTTAGTGAAAAGCAGGCCTACATAATTGGTGAGAGCTTTACATCAAGGCAGGGTGGGAATTTCCTCACCACTAGTGTTTGAAAAGAGACAGTATGTCATCAAGTCAGTCTGCCAGTGGAAAAAAATGTGATGTGATAGGAATAAGAATGTATTTCTAATGGAAATCTCCACCAAAAGCAGCGTTTCAGTCTAGCACGAGCTGTGTAAATCATGTGAATTGGACCGTACATAACCTGCTGTCATTTCAGTCTCGTGCTGATAACAGTTCACTCGCTCTCAGTAGCTACAGATAGGATCTAATATACATGTATCACCAGCTTGCAAGAAATCCCATTAACAGGCATGGTGCACTTCAACAGAAATTACCAAATCTACTGTAGTAAGAATCAATCAAAGAAGAGGTTGAGAACATCAGGAGCATCTCTTGTCCTGTCTGTTCACACAGCATCAGAGCAGCGGCGCTTTCAAGTTCTGCAGCAAGTGCCTTTCTTCTTTACTGGTATCTGACCTCAGTTTATACCCTAACTACCTGCTGATTAGTTTGGAAATCAAACTAGAGCACACGATCGATGATATCTTGTTGTGTTTAGGGTCATGGAGGTGGAGGCTAACTCTCAAAAGAAGTGTTGAAGAGCTGTCTTTCCTCTGTATTTCTTGACTTTTTTAGCTTGAAATGTGGATGGAAGACAGGAGACACAAATACAGGATGAGGAGAAAAGGGACAGCGTGACTGCATAAACTGCCAAGAGGAAGGACCATGCAGTCAAATTATCCATCACAAGTCCACTACTTCACCTAAGCTGATGGCCTTGTTCACAATAGATTTAGACTTTCTTTCAGTTACTTATAGTTAAAACACATGAGTTGATACTAAGATTGCTCAGGGAATATTTAAATTGAGCAGTGTTAAGCCTATACACAGAATGCCTCACACTTCATCACACCATCAGATCCTATCCAGCTTCGAGCGCTTAACCCCCCCCCCCTGTTCTCGCAGACATGTTTTGCTGTATTCCCCAAAGGCCATAGATTATCATGAAAATACCTTTCTGCTTGCTCATTGGCTAGTGTGGTGTCATAGGGCTAAAAATAAACCCCAAGTTTGGCAAGAAAGGGCCAAGTGGGAGAGCGCTGGAAATGTTCTGGATGTGTGCAAATGTGTGTAGTACATGTGTGTGTGTGTGTGTGTGTGTGTGTGTGTGTGTGTGTGTGTGTGTGTGTGTGTGTGTGTGTGTGTGTGCTGGTGTCTTGACATGCCTTATTCAGGGTGAGGACCATTCTTCTTCCCCCACAGAATGGTCTAATTAGAAGCCAGTGGTCCTGCGGTCGTGCGGTCCTGGCAGTTTGTTTATGGATAATCTTTTATCCAGTCAGTCTGTTCCAAGCAGCTTCCGGTCTCATTGTTTATCTGGGCAATGCTTTGTGGTGATACGCCACAACAAGGGATGTGTGTAATGTCTTCTGCATTGTCACTCCCTTACTGGCACACGCACATACACACCCCCCCCCACACACACACACATAGAGACATAGAGTCAGAATAATTACACGCAAATTCCCTCGCTTACACATGCACACACACACACACACACACACTGAATCATGCAGACAAAAAAAAGCGCTCCAGACACCACTGGCACACAATGAAATTAGCTTCGGATCTTCAACAGTTGCAGAAACATGGCTTACCACTTCTCCGTTCCAGTATTTGGGATCAAAAGCCAAGAGTTCCACATTTTTAGACATTAAAATGGCTTGGCAAGAGATTACCACCAACGTTTTGGGGTTAAGAAATAATGCTTTACAGATTTATTCCTGTTGGAATGGGTCTAAACACATTGTCACTGTCGGGTGAAAACCTTGTAGCTAATTAAAACACCCTTGTATTTAGTTCAGCCACCATGCATTTTGAGTTTATCCGATGGCGTGTTGAAAGGCTTTCATGAGCACTAAGGGTGGCAGAATATCCTCAGGTTATAGAGGAAGCATGAAATTAAAACATGATATTTTCAAAAGCCACAAAAGCAACATACAGTATATGAGGAATGCCTGTACTAAATCTGATGGAGTGTGGAACCACATTGGTGCTTATGTCTGTATTTAATCCTGTTCTTAACCATATAACAAAGCCTCTTGGCCTATCAGTTCTAAACCTATGTTGTTTCATTTCAACAGTTGAAATTACAGTAATTTTAACCACTAAATAGTCCATCTCTCCTTTTTCCTTCTGAATTCCCACCGCACGCTCACTTTCACACTGAATTTCAAATGGTCACATTGTCTTCTTTCATTTTTTGTTCTCTGCTCTTCCTCCCCTCCCTCTCTTCACTTCCTCTTCCTCCTCGCTCACCCCCTCCTTCTTTTCCTCACCCTTATAATTCTCCTCATTTATGCACACATACCTACTTCTATTGGTTGTCGATTTGTAAAATGTATATAGGAATAAGTGTGGGAATAGTTAGGATACGTATTTGAAGAATGAGAATTACAACAATAAAGTGGAATAGATGAGTGAAAGTGTAATTATATGGGTGTGTGTGTGGTGTCCATGCATATGAAGGGAGGTTACCTTAACTGATCTGATCAATGATTGCAATTTTGACCAATGGCGTCTCTTCCCTCTCTTCCTCCCTCCTCTCTTCCTCTTCCCTCTACCTCCTCCCTCCCTCCCTCCCTCCCAGGCCATGGAACCTGTGACTGTGGTTTCTGCCAGTGTGGGCCGGACTGGCAGGGCGAGAACTGTAACTGCTCCAGGCGGACAGACACCTGCATGTCCAACCTGGGCCTCCTGTGCAGCGGGAGGGGCCAGTGTGTGTGCGGGGCCTGTGAGTGCACCCAGCCCGGCGCCTACGGGGCCACCTGCGACAAGTGTCCCACCTGCCCCGACGCCTGCACCATGAAGAAGTGAGTCTGGACACAATGAATACATAGAAGAGCATATAGATGCATGTGCCCACGCATAAACTCAAATACACAAAGCACACACATATACATAACACATACAGTATATAGTGTATATACAGTATGTGAGCATGTGCACCAGGATTAGGCCGATATATCAGACTGATACTGGTCTTTATTTGAATATCGGATATTGACCAGTCATGTGATCCACTGCTGATATGATGGAGGTTCTGTCTGTAAAACTTGCAATTAAATTTGATTTCTTTGTACATGTTATTAATTCATTTAATTGATCAATAATCATTTTTGTAAATGAATTATTTTGTTAAAGGTAGTAATCTATCTCAGAGTTTCCCTGCCATTGAATAGGTGCAGTGGGTCTCCCTGCCTTAAAGAGCAGATAACCCTAAAAAAAAAACACAACTAAAAAATAATTTCATTAGTCTGGGTTCAGTGGAGAGTTTCAGTGTCACATGGTTTAAATACTGTTTCAAGAATAACATTCTTGTGGGAAACACTGAATACTTAGTATACTGAGTAATGTTTTAGCATGAATATAGAAAAGATATTTAAATATATTCAGTGCCGGCACAAAATATTGACTATTGGCAGCTTCAATCCAAAAATATCAGTAGCGGTATCAACCTTCAAAACCTTCAAAAGTCTGGGTGTGTACTTGAACTGTGTGACTAACAGAGTTGTGATGCTTGGAAAGCTATTCAACAGTAAAATGTGCTGATGATCTGTTTTTTTTTTCTTCTGGTAGGGAATGTGTGGAGTGTAAGCACTTCAAGAGGGGCAAGCTGTTTGAGGACAACACCTGCACTCGCATCTGCAGGGATGAGATCGAGCTAGTGGAAGACTTAGGTGAGGCATGCAGCCGCCGACCAATCGAAAGGCGGCACAATCTTACATAGTAATGTGATTAGTGTGTGAATGCTAAATTGAGTTTCTGAAGTTCACAAAAGTTGCTCCATGGACTTCAGACAAAAACTGTTGTAAAATTACAAATTATTTATTGCAGATTTTGATGCATTCTTCACACAAAAACAAGAAAAATGTGCTATGGCCTTATTGCTGTCATGGTTGTGGGTTTGTTCTTTTCAATGGCTACCCTTTGAATGCATAAATTAATCTGTTCTTAGATGAAGCTTGGAGGCTGATCATTGACACATTTAGATTTAGCTTTTCAAGTCCAGCCTGACTAACTGATGTGGTGCCATATCCTCTTGATCTTACATCCAGTGCTCCATGATACAAATGCTGTAAACTGTACTTACAAGGATGAGGACGACTGTGTGGAGCGTTTTCAGTACTATGAGGACGCCAGCGGCAAGTCCATCTTGTATGTCGTCAAAGAGCCAGGTAAGAAAGATCCATTTAACGTTTGCTAGAAGTAATACAAACTTGAGGACAGTAATTGAGAATTCATAATTCAGACACTATATGAGAAGGATGAAGGAAGGCTCTATGACAGATAACTGTGAAATACTGATTATATAACAAGGAAAGAAAGCTACCCAGAGCCACAAATGCATCATTATAGATCCTGTTTTCTTTTTTAAATGAAAGCAATCACACAATCACTGCCACTCGGAGTGTGGCAGTGTCAGCACTGATACAAATTTTGTATCAGTGCTTTTTCTTCATCCATCTTGTACAAGTTGCCACTTCCCCTGTTGCACGCCCTTCATCTGCTTGTTAAGTGGCCCTGCAGAAAGAGTGCAGGGCGGTAAAAGATCCTTTAATGACCACCAGTGCCCGCAGAGAAAGTCTGTCCTCGGGTTAGCTTTTAATGGATGCGTGTGTTTAATTTAGGCGCGACTGGGTAGCAGAGAACTACACCAAACATGCCTTGAACACAATGCGCCCCGCCGTGCAAAAGAGGGTCGTAAACAGCCGTCCAGCTCCTCGAGGAACCCGCTGACACTACAAAATCCTGAAGAGGAAAGCAGGAGAGGGAGAGAGAACAGAGGAAACTAAGCAAGACAAAGAAAGGGATACACAACATATAAGAAGGGAGACAAATAGCAGTGAGGGAGGCTAAGAAGGAAGAAGAGGAGAGGAGGAGATGATGGGAAACAGAAACATCCCTTTTAAATATTAATTGATCAAGTTGAGTAAGCATATATTCCTCATTTAGAAGTTAAGAGTAGTAGAATCAAATAAATCCACATGTAGCTGCTCAGACATCAAACACAAGTGAAAAAAGGTTGGAGAAACATAAACGTCTATTTCTAGTCATTTTACAATATTTGACTCTCATAATACAAAAATGTACTAGATTTCTAGTAAAAAAGAACATATATGAGTTGACAACATGTAAAAAAAAAAAAAAGAAAAAGAAACGTATAGCAGCTGACATGCATTTGAATGATGCATACAACCTGACAGGACTGGTATGTAAGCCATAATGATATCTTGAGATCATTATTGGGATCAAAAGGTTGGTTGAAGAGCCAGAAACAGAGTGACAGTCAGGGAGGTAGAGAGTGGAGGGAGAGAGGAAGCGGAGGAGTGGAGCTTTGATGTCGGCTGTAAAAGTTCACCCTGTCTGCTGTTGCCCCGCTAGGTTACTCAACACTCTACTATAGACACACACACACACACACACACACAGACAAATGGACACAAACAGGGAGAAAGACACGCACACACACACACACACACACACACACGCACACAGATGGATCTTATCACTGTGGAGTATAAAGGCAATTCATTTCTGCTGATCATGAGAAAAACAAACTGTTGCTAGACTTCAGTTCACATCGTAAGCAAATCTCACCCTAGAACAATGCAGCAATGATACTGAATGATACTTCTTTCATCCCTTCACAGATCTGATAGTCCTAATTAGGTGTAGGCCACATGATAGAAAGTGGGAAAGTTTTTTTTATACCTACCATCCATGCTAGCAAGGGCTATGGCTACCTGTCGCAGTGACACACTACCCAGGCTCAAAGCCATAAGCCCTGTGCCGGCCAGCAAGATAGATAGCAATGTTACTGATCTAGCCATTTCAAAGACATACTGCTGAATCAGACAAAGGATGGCAGGAGCGAGTTTAATTTCCTTTTTCAACTCCATCATATGAGGAGACAGGGGAGGAAGCAACTTTGTGAAATCAGACTTCCCTGGCTTCTGGTTTTATCTTCTCCTGTTTGTCCCCTTTTACTCATCCCTTTTATCTCTCCCTCCTTCCCTCCAGATTGCCCCAAGGGCCCAGACATCTTGGTGGTGCTTCTGTCAGTGGCGGGGGCCATCTTGTTCCTGGGCTTGGCAGCTCTGCTCATCTGGAAGCTGCTGGTTACCATCCACGACAGGCGGGAGTTTGCCAAATTTGAGGAGGAGCGAGCTCGTGCCAAGTGGGACACGGTGAGTGAAGGTAGCATGGGGCAGCATGTGTACAGATATTGATGTATGAATGCGTGGCTGCGCTGAAACTACTAATTGGTTCAATACCAAAATAAAACTCAAGGTAATTGTATCACCAACCATTTAGATTGGAATTCAAAATGTAACATTGCGATTTTTCTATGCAGTGGTGCCAGGCAATCCTCCATCTCTGCTCTGTCTTTCTCTCTCTCTCTCTCACACACACACACACACACACATACACACACAGTCACACACCCACGCAGCCATACACACACACACACACACGCACACACAAGCCCACACACACAGTCACTCTCTCTCTCTTTTTTTCTGAAGATGTTTTTTATTATTTTGCGGCATGCTGTTACTCTCAGCAGAACAAAAGGCAGCCACCACTTCCCAAGGAAGGGTTGGGTCTGAAATTAGCTGACGCTAATTAGCCTTTACTGGTAATAGGCTGCGCTGTGGCCTCACACACCCAAACCTTCTGCAGGGCCTAAAACCCCACACAATCCTGATAGTTTAAAGATACTCACTGCGTATTAGAAGTGAAAACATAAGCCTCCTGTTCAAGGTAATTTGTGTAAACTACAAGCTTAGCCCTCAGAAAATATATTGGTAATGAGATGGAGTATTTTCATTTTAGGGAATATTATGCTTTAAGCAAATATCTTACTTTTAAGTTACAAGTTACTTTGAAGAAAAGGGTTCTGTATACAGATATCCTATCAGTTAAACAAAATGATACACTTTTTAGTTTTGAGACCATTAACATTTAGGAAGCAAGTAGAGCAAGTACAAATGGACAATTTCATCGAAGGTGGAATACCTTCTAGTACTGAAATATGACAACATTACACTGAGCATAGTTTTGCTTTTGATACCAAAGTATATTTAACATAAAGTTATTTTATATTTTTATTGAAGTTGCACCCTGAATTGAAAATATTGACTTTTACCAGAGCTCTATTTTATGAGTTTATTTCTACTTTTAAGTAAAGGATTTATGTACTCCTTACACTGCTATTTTAATGACTAGTATGTGTAATAAAAAACTAAACAAAACAATTAAGGCCATACGTTTTTTTTCTGAACAGTAGCTCCATAACCAAAGTACCCATTTCCCTTGAGGGACATTTAAGGTGTTTTTTTTAGAATTACCTACAATCCATCTTGAATCACAAACACTAAAAACATTTCTATGTCTGTCAAACTCAGATACTGATACTCTTTCTCTCTTTCTCCCTCTTTCTGTCCTTTGCTTAACAGGGACACAATCCTCTCTACAAAGGAGCCACCTCTACCTTCACAAACATCACTTACAGAGGCAAGGATTGATGCTGCAGAGCAATCCGAAGCCGAAGAAGAAGAAGAAGGACCAAATGGACTTTTACAGTCCTTTCTGGGAAGCCACCAAATCATGTGCAGGCCTCTACTGTCACAAGACAATATTTAATAATTATTTGTGTTTGTAAATATGTAGAAATGATTCCATGGACATATTTTATCAGGGATTTGTCATAAGCATCCACTTATATTACCTTACTAGGACAGATATCATTTTGACCTTATGTATGGTAGACTGAGAATTGTTGTGTTGCATTAACTTGACTGTGAGACATGCTTTAGGTTATGACAACAAGAAGCAAAGTGCAGATAATGTTATGCGAAACACACAACATCACTTCCTGATCAAACCTTCCTGTTTGTGGGACTTAGTGGGACTAAAGATAAAACTGTCTTTGGGAGAGTCAACATTCAGTCAAGTGACACTCTACAGATATAATGTGGTTTTGAGGAAACTGTCACTTCACTCAAAGAAAAAAACTGTGCCATTTCCTGAGCAGACCTTCATAGATAAGTGTTTTACTTTGCGTGCAGTCCTGCTAATGTTATTTTATTGCTAAAATATGTAAAATATGTTTTAGTCATTCTAGGTTTTTCTCATGGGGTGGGAAATACAGTATCATGTTCCAGTGAACTTTCTGCAACCATATGAAGAGTCCTGTATTGAAATGTGAAAAACAAGGGTCCGGGCCAAAAAATATTATGAATAAATGAAGTGCTTTTTAGTCCAAAATGAGACTACTTTGGGAAAAAAACATGATAGGTACCTACTTCTACAAAATGATCACTGACAGTAAAGAAAAACTCATTATGGATTATTAAAGTTATTGGTTATCTGAAGACAGTTGCTTACAAAACAGTGTCATTTTAGAGAACATTATAATTCTTTTTTAAATAATAAACGTGACATTATAGGCTATTTCTCAAAATGGATACATGGCATTTTGGAAAGAAACTCTGCTATTGACTCATGTACGCCACATGTTAAAGGCTCAGTAGTGACTAACTTTCAGCTGATGTATTTTTGTACTACAAATGTTCAAAATGTACTTGAGGCTAAATGTCTTGAAAACCCCTTTTCCAAGCCAGTGGTCAAACATTGAGACATTCAGGCACATGATTTCCTGCAATATTTGTTGTGTTTACAATTTTTAGTGACATCAAACAATTCCTTCAACGGATAAACCTTATCAGAATGCTCTAGATATTTAATCGATGTACAGTATTTGCACTTGTGTGTATGTTTAAGTGTCTGTGATTTGTACATTGTTGGCTCAAGCCAGACAGTGCATGAACAGAAAAGCAAGGATGTAGTGCTTTAATGTATAATATTAGGTCAACAAGGATTTTCAAATTTATGACCTATTAAATCACTCTAAATAACACAAGATTTGTTGTGTTTCCCCTTATATATTTTTTTTACACCCATTTCACAAAGTAATGTATTGAACACCCAGATTGTTGATGGGTGCTTGTTTCAAATTATACATGATAAATATTGACTGTTTAAACTGTGAAAGGACTGGAGTTGACTTGCAGGGCACTGCTTCCATCTCGTGGACTATTGCAATATTGCAAGTATCCTGCAGCCTGTTGATGAATACAAGTGATGCCCATCCCCAATAATAGGTGGGCAGTAGGTGAGGCATAAAGGTGATTTTAACTTTATTCAGCCTATGAATTCATCAGCTTCTATTGAAACTTCATGGCCCAGATGTGTTTATTACCACGACAAAACTGATGTTGGTGACAGTGGGACAATTCAGAACTGTCAAAACCAAGTTGCACAATGCACCCCCAGTCACTTGTTATATTATCCGAGTCAGATATGACAGCTGAAGCGGGTGGAGTTGTCTCATGTAAAGAGCTATGTTGCATGTCTTCAGTGTTTGACCTGAAGCGCTGATACTCGGTCCTTATCTATTGAACAGACGCATGGAAAGCCGCACTAAAAGCTGCCCCTGGAGCCCTCTGCGGCCTGGCTGCAGGGTTATGATCTTTTATCATCAATTCAGGAATGGACTCTAACAAGGTGGCTCAATATCTTCTCTCGGTGTAGACGTTTTACCGCACGGTAACGACATAAGGAAGACTGGGCGAAGCAGCAATGTGACAGTTGTTGTTAAGAGGCTTCAAAGATACAAACAACCCGGGTTTGCCCGTGCAGGGGCATCAAGGCGGACGAGGAAACCCCGAGGATCAAGGCCTCCTGATGACACTAGCAGTAGCCAGCCACACTGCTCTTCTTAGCTAGCATTAGCTAAGTTAGCTAACGTTATGTCTTTCCCTGCATTCGAAGTAAATAGAAATGGGTAATTTGAACAGCTCTCCTTGAAGTGTCGGGACTGGGACTTGTAAAGGGGTTGCAGTCCCCGGAGGGACGGATAAGACCCTTTCTAGGACTGTGGGTGACTGTCAAAACTGCAAACGACCCTTCAGGTGAGGAGACCACTAACGTTACTGTAAGAGCTAATGTTAGCTTGCTAGATAACTTAGTAACGGTAACGTTAGCCTACGTTTTGTAGCGTTAGCTTTCACTTTAGTAGTGGTGACATTATAGCACTCGTAGTAGTCAAACTTCTAGGAGATGCAGAATAATTTGTCAGAAGGCATGAGAGCTTTTCGCATCTGTTTCTTTGAAGTTTCGCATGATTTTCACTAGCATAGTTAAGTTGGCTAACCGCTAAATAGTTGACTGCTAACGTGAGCTAGCTAGTTGGCTAGAAACATTCGACAGCATCTTCTTGTCAGTCATTAATGTTAGCTACACCGACTGTCATGAATACTACTGCCAATTTTGTTGAAGGATGGGTGTATTTTAGTACTGAGAATATACTCGCTCACTAACTGTTTATAAAGTTGAGCTTGTGGCTTGATCATTAAACTTGATAGAGATAAAGAGATAAAGCTTTATTAGAGTCTAACTAAGGTTTGATGGCCAACATTTTTTTAATGGTCAAGTTGTTAGGCTTAATGGGCAAAATAAACTAGCTATGACAAACTATGATGTTTGTCTTTAATGTGTTTTTGTTATTTGAAACCAAGTTCTACTAAACCACATTGATGATGTGCACCCAGCTCAATCCATCTGTCAGGTGATGGATGTCTTGTCAGATAGGGCTTCCTAATGGCAAAAGGAAGTCATTCTCTGCCATTTCATATGGTTATGATTACCGTATAAAGCGTTTCCTCAAAGGAGAGGAGGATTTGATGAAGATTTTCTATCTTGATGTGACAGTTAATGACCTGCTAGATATCCTTCTTATAACTAGAAATGACCTGTAGCTTAAATCAGTGCTGGAATCGAGTGAGTGGTTTACCTCCCACACTGTAGCAAGGTTCACATTTTGAGCCTCTCCTTACTCATATTCCATTGCTGCTATGGCCTGTCATTTTGAATATCCAACCATCACAATATCTGCCATGGAGATGTGGGGGACTCATGCAGGAGGAGTTTATCTAGTGGAATCAGTGGAGCTATAAACCTGAATGGAGAGAATAGTCAGTAATGGCCTATATGTATACAGACTCTGACATATGTAATTGCTTTCTTTACAAGAAAGAACTGTGTAAAGATGATGTTGCTGGTCAGACCCCAGGAATGATTAGCTGCCCAGTTCACCTGCCCATTTTTTTTACATGCATGGTATTGGTAGCAAATGTGCAGCGAGGAAACATGAAATCCTGTCCAAAAATAAATGTTGTCAAAAGTTGCCTCTGTCCTGATGAGGCGTAGTCTTCTCTTGTTTGTATACAACACTACCTAATCCGTATGAGTTACAGTGCCGCTCACTCTTGTTTATGTCTCTCTCCCTCTAGGCATGATGGAAGAACTCCATAACCAGGCTATTAGCCTGGACCCACGCAGGCAGGAACTGCTTGAGGCCCGCTTCACCGGAGTTGGTGTGGCCAAGGTCTGCATCTCCTCAATTAATAGAAGAACTATGTGTTGCTGTGGTATTGCAAAGTGCATAATTGCTGTTGTGTAGAATGGACAGCAGTTTGAACTTGTAACAAGGCGCTTTATCTTTTTGTGGACTTAAAACTCATTACCTCTTAAGGAGCACTTGTTCTGGATATTTAGTGAGAATTAGTTTTGTGCAGACATTTCACTTTAAAATACTGTCTAAAGTGAGTTGGCTTGAATGTATTTTACTGTTTGAAAATTTTGTTTGGAAAGCAAAGCATGGGTCCCTTTATATCCCTGCTGAAATGACAGTGTCACAGATACCAAAGAGCAGCTCTCAGTGAGGCCGCAGGCAAACAGCCCACATCCACACTCCCGTTTAAGTGTGTGAATGCAAACATGAGCAGTCAGTCCACTCTGTTAACACTCTGGTGATGCTCATTGACTTTTGTCACTCCTTCAGTTTAGAAAGTCTTGAACTTCTACTCTATTTGCCAATACTCATTGATGTATTGTTCTGTGCTCAGGGGTTTTTCTCGGTAGAGTGGTCCTCTCTCCCTGAACTGAACCTAAAACAAGACGTGCTCTGTCCTGGCTGATATGGGAGCTAGCCAGCAGCTCTTTGTTTCAGAGCAGACTAGTGACACTGAAATGGCACCGCTGCTGCTCAGGCTCACAGCATAGGCCGCCTGCCATGCTGCAACCCCACTGTTGAACTGAGTATGACTGTGTGTGTAAGTATGCATGTGAGAAAATGGCAGCCCCTGAGAAGGCATTCACTCCTCTGTGTACCCTGGCCTCTAGTGTGCACTGAAATTCATTGTTTGGTGAGCTGTTGGTGATATTAGAGAGCCGTGAGAATGAGAGAGAGTGAAAGATTAAGATAGTGCGTATGTTGTTTAGAGTGATAGAGTAAATGGGGTGAAAAGGGACTTTTGGTTTGAGAAATTGGAATGAGTGTGTGTACATGCAGTGTACATGTTTTAAGAGGATAAGGAAATTGCTCGACTGTATGTGTGACCTTGAGCAGTAGCAGAACGCAGGCAGGCAGGCAGGCAGGCAGGCAGGCAGGCCCTGAAAGCATTAGCCCCCCCTGCACCAATTAGCTTGCTGTTTCTTAGTCTCATCAGGCTCCACAGCCGACCATGGATGGTCTGCACCCCACCACACTAATTCTACGAACTGGATGATGTGGACTCAGGGTTGGCAGATTAATTGGGGCACCAATACTATGAGTGCAATTTGGCCTTTCACAAATATAGCTAGTTGCTATTTGGATATGTCTTATTGATATATGTCTTTAAGATGTATTGGATGCATATACTGACATAATCACAAAATAAGATATATACAATCATTTATAATACCTTTTTTACATTTGTTTGAGGGTAATTAAGCAAAACTGCCAAAGCTCATCATTCAACAAAGTGTCAAAATAAAGGAAATGCCTGAGTAAAGAAGGCATAATATTATTGAAGGTGGATGGAGTGAATTTTCCAGGCACAGTCTAGGCCCTCTCAACCCCTTCAAAGGCAGGGTAAATGGCAGACAATACAAATCTATTCTGAGTGATCACCTTCATCCTGTGATGAAGCATGTCTGCTCAAATGGGAACTTTCTCTTCCAGGATGACAATACCCCCATCCACAGGGTATGAGATGTGTCACTTGCAATTAAATTGTCATATTGGGTATAGTGGGATGGTTGTGGCTTGCTTTACTGAGCAGACAAGTTCTTTATTTATTCATCTGTAGCTGAAATTGGAAATATAACTTTGCTTTTGCTTCCCCAGAATATGATTTGTACCTGTCACATTTTTGAAAAGAACAGAATAAGGGATGAGCTAATGTGACAGTCTTATCTGTTACTGAACAGAATAGGATTAGACCCTTTGATATGACATATATGATACACTTTTCTTCATTTTAAAAGATCTAACATTATTCTACAGTATATGCAAAAAAGGCAGAAAATCAACTCACTCTTCTTTTAACTCAGACATGTTATATGTGCCTCTTGGACTTCAATATTGAGATACCGTCTTTTTTAGTATCAGTGTGATTACTAAAAACAGTAACGTACAGTATCTCCACATTCCTAATCCTCAGTTTTACTCACCAACATTACACACAACCCAACCATTGAAATTTTGCAATAGAACAGTGCAGTATTTTGGAAGGGCGGCAGGTGAGTGTGTTCAATCAGGTTAACTGCTGTCTTTTTTCTGTTTTCCAGAGTTCGGCCCACAACGAATCATCCAACCAGTCCCTGTGCAGCGTGGGATCACTCAGTGACAAAGAACTGGAGGTTGGTGGAGGAGAAATCAATCAAAATGACATGTTGACTGCAGTCTGTGCCCTGATGCTCAGGTTTCTGCCCAGTGTGTACTTACCCACTTACAGTTGTATCCCTAGTGATTGTTGGGGAGTCAGACAATTGGTCAAGGTCAAGCTTTGTGTGTTTTGTTTGCAGTGGTGCACTTGAGCAAACTGTATACTGTATGATTAGTGACTGATGAAATTTATCTTAGCATAATCTGAAAGGCATTAGAGTGTTCACTGTGCACTAAATACTGAATACACAGAAGTCAAACTGCTATTAATCTTGTTGAACTATAGTAAAAAAAATAAAATAAAAAAAAGATGGTTTGCCAAAAATTCAGTGCGGTTAATGGAATAAATATTTAAGACTAGGCTGTCATTTCTGATTTTAATGATAGTCCTGCTTTTCTCCTCTTTCCTGTTTGGTTCTCCAGACACCAGAGAAGAAGGCCAGTGACCAGAGAAGCAGGAAGAGAAAAGGAGACGTCTATGACAGCAGCCAGGGTAAGTCCTGCATACTTACTGAAGGAGCTCCATCATCTGCCTGTAAAGTGATATTTTACTTTGACAGAACATTTGCATTTTTTCAGCACAAACTATTCCATAAATTCAGAAGCGGTCAACCTGCAATTTTATCTGCCCAGTGGTTTGCTTTCCCTGCTGTTATTCAGGCTTTTCCCCCAGATCTCAATATTGATTATTGCAAATGGGCAAAATTAGGCTACATAAAATTGTATCTGGTACACAGGGTGAAACAACATTACATGGCTCTCTGTGGTTAGCCATTCATACTTTTGAACTGTATGCATTAAAAAGTTAAATATTATTAACGTGCTCAAATGAGCAGTACTTCTAATTTCTTATTGCTTGTCTCGGTATTATCCAGGAAAAGGAAGAGGGCACAAAATAAGTGATTATTTTGAGGTGAGTACAAACTGGAAGTGTATATCTTACTTTTAGCTATCTCCTGTTGAATGCATTTTGCCCTCTGTCCTCTGTGTTGTGCATGGTTTCCAATCAAACTCAAACTGTAGCATGATGTCTCACCCTCACGTTCCTACTGTGCCAGTATGGTCATTCATCAAATTCTTCTTCTGAATAACAACTCTGTCTCCTTTCTGTCTGTCTGTTTTCCACACTCTGTCAATTGCCCTGTGGCCAGTTTGCTGGTGGCAGTGGGCCTGGCACCAGTCCCGCCCGGGGCATCCCCGCACTGGTGCGCTGCTCTCCACAGCACTCACTCTCTAATCCTCCGGTGAGCACCACTGTCCATCTCCATAGCTCTCTCCCGCTTTTGCTCTCAACTGGTTTACTGTTGTTTTACCAGCTGTATATTGAGCTTTAGTCGGTGGCCAAATTCATGTATTTTTTCTGTTGGTCTGTCTATTTTCAGTTATATATTATTCAGTATTTTCAGAGCTTTCGGTGTCCACTTAATTGGACAGAGCTGGTGCAGTATCTACCTCTTTAAGATTTTTTTGTTCTCTTTGATGAATAGAAAGGATAAGCTGGTTGACCACTTTGGAACAGACAGATGTGTCACACGTTTTTGTCAGCATCGGTGTAGCCAATGGAAGTGGCACTCCCTAGGTTTATTTAGGGAAGAAGATGGCAACTCATACTATTGAGACCTTTGAGGAGACTGTGACTGCAGTGCTTTAGATAACTTTATTGTACAGTTTGACTTGAAAGGATGATAAAAACGAGAGAGAGCCTGCCACAGTGTTGGGGCAGGGTTGGCAGATCAGCCATAGATGTATGGTATTTATAAGCTGGTAAGATCAGCAGGTAGGATGAACTGTGGTCATTGGCCAAAGATGGCTAAAGTTAGTGTTAGCAGTTTTGCTTTTGGGAGTCTTTACAATTCCTATAGCTGGTGTGGCACAAATAGATGGCATGCATGTCAGGAAAGGGAGCGGTCCATGTGTATATTATTTTTTATACCCTTCATAATTTTTAGTGATTGTTCATGACGATGTCAGATATTTTCTTACTGGTAATAGTTATGCTTCTAATAAAAGCACAGTCAGGTGTGAGAATCTGTTCACTTGTCATTCTCATTCATCTTATGTTAAGACAACATCCTTCCCAATCACAAACTTCAAAACCTTGTTCACTACCTACTAAACAGCATGTAAACATTTTCTTGCAGTAGCAGGGCTCTAAGTTACAGGTACAGTAAGTATGGTTTTTATTGTGCCATTGCACAAAATAACCATAATATATTTGCGTGGGTTTTGAGTTGTTGATCAATACCAATGACTCGACAGTTACTTGCCAGGTGCTGAGAGTTATGGCTTTCAAAACTCACTTTACGGCCCAAACTCCCCGCCCCCCATCTACTTGTATTCTCAACTGCTGCTGGTGCCACGAGTGAGACACCAGTGTCGTACAACATTTCGTTCCCAAGCCAAACAAGCAAATGATAAAACAGTGTTGTTACTATTGTTGTATATTGTTGTTACTGAAAATGTGACTTTTATATGTTATTTAACAATAACCTAAGATGATGAAATAGTCTACATCACTTTTACCATCAGTTGTTGTTGACGAGGCTCTCCACCCTCTAAATGCCACATCCCAACTCTGTATCAGTAGATGATGAAAACTGTGGAGTTCAAACAAACTGGCTTGTAGGGCAATGCACCTTGGGCAATGCGCCCAAATTTACCACAATTTACATTTTTGTTGCATTTGCAACCAAAAATGGTCGCACTCTAGAGCCCTGAGCAGATACAGTGTAAACCTGTTCTCTGACGTGATCCATGATTTCTTATTATACAAACACAATTTTGCCAAAGGCTGTAATTCTGAAGTAAACCAACACACAGCAATACTCTCCGTCCACTCTGTCCATTTATTGACAAATGATTCAGGCAGCCCTCTTAGTCTATAGTAAAGCCCCACTAACCACTAACTCCTACCGGATGCATTACCTCTTTGTTTTGTCTCAACTGTTGTTGATATATTGAAGAGGTTAGTTATTTGCCATGCAGGATGTTTATGTTTATGCCTTTTTATTTTTGTCCTGTTCTCCTCATTTCCCTTTCAATCGCCTCCTTCTGCTGCCTCTCTTCTGTGTCCCTTCCTTTTACTTTCATCCCTCTTTCTGTCTCTCTTCCTTCCTCCCGTCCTCTTATTCTGTCTGTCTCTCTGGAGTGCAGGTTCAGCACGGCAGTCCTTTGTCCACAGGCTCAGTCCCCACAGACCCTTCCTCTTACAGCTCTGTGAAGATGGTCCCCATACACTCCTGCTCACACAAAGCCACCCAGGTAACTAACGAACTCGCCTGGATCACCACATATGTCAAGCTTTTCTGATTGTAGTCTCTCAATATGTTCTCAATCACAGTGCCTTACCATACCATCTACTGGAAGCTTGATAAATTCCCTGGTTTCGGTAAAAACTTCGGTATTGGATCATGCCCTGCAGCTGGCACAGCTCATGGTATACAAGTGATGTTCAATTTTTGATAGGAAGCAGCGTTCTTGTCCTTCCATTTCCATTGTGTGTTTCACAAACAGCAGCTCATTGAGAGAATGTTGAGATGATGGATTACAGTTTCAACAGTATTATCTCACATTTCTAAGTTCTTATGTCACTGCAACATCCTTAAGACTGCCATTTTTATTCATTGATCATAAAGATTTTGAAGTCTTTGCTGTGGTGTTTGTATGGATCATGATATCTCAGGTGACATCTCAGACACCACTGGTCTGATTTTTGACAAAACTTGTAGGGATGATGCAGCTTCGCACTGATGCAGCTTCACACTGCGTTCCAGTGTTTAAAAAAAATATACAAATTGGCCTGATGGGAGCACTATAATTAAAGGGCAGAATTCCTGCATCCGAAAGGCCATAAATGCTACATCTCTGGTCCCATTTGGACAAAGCTTGGAGGGTCCAGTTTTGACAAAACATGGAGGGATGATACGTCTTGGCACTGTGTTCTGGCATTTAAAAAAAATACACTAATTGGCCCGATGGGGGCGCTAGAATTAAAGGTCAAAATTTCTAACTTTGAAAGGCTCTAACGCCTAGACTGCAGGTCCAGATGACATAAAACTCCACACATCCAACTGTCCTTACAAATTACATTGATTGGCCTAATTAAAGGTCAAAATTTTAAACTGATGTTATATCTAAGACACCACTGGTCTGATTTTTGACAAAACTTGGAGCGATGATGTATTTTGGCACTGTGTTCCACCCTTTAAAAATGTACACTGATCAGCCCGATGGGGATGCTATAATTAAAGGTCAAACTTTCTAACTTTGAAAGGCCATAGCTGCTACACCACCAGTCTGATTTTGATGAAACTTGGAGGGATGATGCATCTTGTTACTGACTGGCCCAAGGGGTGTCTGTCTGCATCATTTGTTGGGGATGACATGTTTACTGTTGTCTTGTTCCTGTTTGTGCCCTCCCCCCCAGTCAGAGCTGACGCTGGAGAAGCTGACAGCACTAGAGAATGACAAGAACTCAGACCTAGAGAAGAAAGAGGGGAGGATAGATGACCTGCTGAGGGTAAGACGAGAGACCGTTAATGTTGAAACCAACTAGTCCTGTGCTGAAGATTACCAGTGGATTTCAATATGACCTCTCAATATGACAGTTGTTACTGGCTGATCTATACTGACATGCTGATTATTATTTTATTTTTATTTTTTTATTTGTAGTATATCCATTACAGGCAGTGTTCGAAATTAAGTTTTGGCTCATCTGCTAATGGCTGGTAGACTAAAAGATTTACTTATCAAGAATCATTTTTACCAGTCAAAATATGTGAAATATATGAAACATTTAATAAAGAGACAAGAGCACATTTACAGTCTTAATTTAAAACTTGTTCACTCACTTATACAATAGATTAAGTTTGTAATACATCCAGGCAGTGGAGAAAAAGAAGTTTCTACCACTTTATCTAGAGCAGTGAGACAGGCAGCCAATCAGGATCTATCAGTCTATTTTATTTCTAATCAAATCTGTTTCACTGCCTTGTCGTGTTACCCTGCGCTACCTCTTTGTTTATGCAAGCAATAAGGATTAGGTCTTCAAATATTGATGGTAAGCAAGAATAAGTTGACATAAGCCAAGTCAATGGTGTGTAAAGTATTCCTTGTGTTTTGGCAGGCCAACTGTGACCTGAGGCGGCAGATAGATGAGCAGCAGAAGATGCTAGAGCGCTTCAAGGAGCGGCTCAACAAGTGTGTTACCATGAGCAAGAAGCTCCTAATTGAGAAGGTGAGTGTACGTGTGTGTTTGCACAAGCACGTCTGCATGAGAGAAACGGCTTTAATACTGGATTTGAAGCTCAATGGCATCCCACAGGGTGCAGTCTCAGTTTTAATTGACCACACCTTCGTCGTTTATCAAGCTGTGAAGCATCAAATGAAGACAATTCTTTACAAGGTACAAGTGTGACCTGTAACGTGTGTGTCTGTGTTTTTTTGCAGTCTAAGCAGGAGAAGATGGCGTGTAGGGACAAGAGCATGCAGGACCGTCTGCGTCTGGGCCACTTCACCACCGTCCGCCACGGAGCCTCCTTCACTGAGCAGTGGACAGATGGATATGCCTTCCAGAACCTCATCAAGTCAGCATGCAAATAGACACAAATACTTTATTTGTATTTTATGTACTCTGCGTGCAAGAATATGCACACATATGTTACTGGATATGTATGTCGATATTGTGTGTTCTAGGCAGCAAGAGCGAATCAACTCACAACGGGAAGACATTGAGAGGCAGAGGAAGCTGCTGGGGAAGAGGAAACCTCCCTCCATGGCCCAGACGCCTCCACCCAGCCTGGAACAGAACAAACGCAAGAGCAAGAGCAACGGCCAGGAGAACGAAGCGTAAGGCAATAAATTACTTTCACACAGTACATGTTTTACATGGACCAACTGTACAAAGTCGGCATTCTTCATAATCAAAGTATTTTTCATAATCAAATTTTCTGCATTTATTTAATTTAATGTTGTTTCAGGTTTCTGGTGAGATTAACCCTTTACTAGTGGTTACAGTGTTGAACAGAGTTGTGACAGAAGCATGACCAGTAATGATTTCGACATGCAAGGCTTTATGTTTATTGTAGAATCTCACTTTGCAGGCAGAAACTCAAATTGACTCAAATTGTAATGCTATTTTCTTTTCAGTCAATCCTGATTGCCAGGATATGGAGTTAATTTTTTTTATGTACAAAGTTTTAACCTTGATTCTTGTTTTTGCTTTATTTTATCTAAATTAAATTTTTAGGTCACTATATTTATTGTAATCACAATTCAGCTTTCTGCGGCTATGTGTACAATGTGAGCTAACCTATGTATCTTTGTAAATTACAGCAAACAATAACTATTTTATCCCACACAGGTTGTCACTTGCAGAATATCACGAGCAAGAGGAGATTTTCAAACTGCGAATTGGTCACCTAAAAAAGGTACCATCCCACCACTGAACACACTTTTTTTTAATGTTTTGTTGACACTTGATTGACAGCAGTCAGGCTAGATGATAGACCGGTGTGTTTGTCTGCAGGAGGAAGCAGAGATCCAGGCAGAGCTGGAGCGTTTGGAGCGAGTAAGGAACCTGCACATTCGGGAGCTAAAGAGAATCCACAACGAGGACAACTCGCAGTACGTGCCTTTCTCTTTTTAACCTGCCTTTTAACTTAACTTCATTTAGAAACTTTCCAGGGCATAGGTGAATGGCTTGGTGAATCATCTGTTAACTCCACCCTTTCCAACTAACACCAATATTAAACTATACTTTTTACAAAGTGACGCATATACAGTATATGTGTGAACAAAAATTGGTGACAGACACATTTGTTTGTAACGTCACTTGCTGCAAAATCTTTGTTTGCTATCCAGTGCAGTTACATCAGCAGAATTGTGTCTGTTACCTGTGCCTTTCTTGAACAAGGATATCTGAAAAGTTCATTCTAATTATTTCGTAGAACTCCACGCATGTCTTAATGATGATGGGATGCTCCAAAATGTGTCTAGAAGAATGCAGCTATGTATTACACCTTTTTGAGTTTTTGGTTAGCACAGATGACTGAAGCAAGTCTCTCTCTATAGATTTAAAGATCACCCCACACTGAATGACCGATATCTACTATTACATTTACTTGGAAGAGGTGGCTTCAGTGAAGTGTACAAGGTAAGCATATGCCCTTTCAATTTCATGCCCTTTCAGAGGCTTCCATGCTTCACAAGTGCCAGTTTTTATCTTTTTGATTAACTGCTGCCTCTTTTTGAAGAAGATGAAACATTGATATTACTTAATTGACCATTGTACACAAGTTCAGTGGAGTTTGTCCTGCGCATATTCTGCCTTGATGCACATACATGCCCTCCACATGCATTTCTCCGAGGTCAGAGTGTGGTGTTGCTTGAAGTGCAACCCTGTTGGAGCAGTTTGTGGTTCAGTGTCTAGCTCAAGGGCACTTCAGTAGTCTTGGTATAGATGTAATTTGATTTGATGTCAAATGTTTGTCCCTCCCCAGGCTTTTGACCTGACAGAGCAGAGGTATGTGGCCGTTAAAATCCACCAGCTCAACAAGAACTGGAGGGAGGAGAAGAAGGAAAACTACCATAAGTGAGTCTAAGCCTCTGTTTACTTTTTACTGGCCCTGCTGTTCTCTACTTTGCAGCCTTGGAAATGTTTTGATCTACCACTAGAACCACTATGAAATATTTCATAGTGGTTCTTGGGCCCCTACACATACCAATTATTTAACACACACCCACATGTAGTATATGCTAGTACATGAAAATTCAAATACAAATTGGATTATTGAAATGAAAATTATGACCTGAATTACGCATACACAAGAGGGGAAAAATAAAATGCTGTTTTGCGATTGCATTTTCTTTTTCCACTTTGCATTAACATTTGAATAACTTTATAGTTTATAGCTGTAGTTTGAACTATACACTTTCATAACTTCAAGGTGATAGAGAGGCCATATATCGCCGGCCATATTGGGGCTTTTTACTTAACCCATGCATGGAAGACATTTTCACCCTCTTACCCATTTCCAAAAGTGAAATTTTAACTGAATGTGCTTTCATTTATGCCATTTTTTTAATGCTTTATGGTAAATGTTGACCATGCATTTCTCTTTTCAGACATGCTTGTAGAGAGTACAGAATCCACAAAGAACTTGACCATCCTAGAATAGTCAAACTCTATGACTACTTCTCACTCGACACAGACTCGTAAGTGCCCTCCCTCTGCATAAAGCTCATAAAAGTGGACAAATACAATTTTTAATTGCCAAGTACAGGTACCACATTTTAATTGCTTGGCATTACGTAGTGCTAATCACTTGTTAGACAAACGGTGCACTCCAAGACCTTGACAAGCTTGTCTTGTCCCAGTTGCCTGTTCCTAGACACATTCAAAAGATAGAAGCTAAAAAAAAAACCCAGTGTTTTCAGCAGAGGCTTTCTTGGAGCATCTTGGACCTGAGATGAAAATGACTACGATGGCAAATTTAATGTTGGATCATGTATCCTGGGGGCTCTTGGGGCTTTGCTGTGCGCTAATAATTCCTTAAAAAGTGCTATGTGCAAAATCTTTAAACATCAGTATATCATTGTCAATTAAAATAACTCAAAATTAAGACCACATCTCCCTCCGTGGCATTGCTCCAGGTGCATTTCATTTGAAGAGGTTTTCTCTTTCGCTTTACTGAAGAGGTTATTGTTGGAAGTTAATTTTTTTTTTTTAATAGGCCTTACTTGTTTCACCATCTGTGTTATAAAGCAATGTCTTTTTGTGCTGTAAAGCAATACACACAATGTCACACAATGAAAAATGCAGTGTAGAGGCCAGTAGAAGCTGCCAATCTTCTTGCCGATGATGTTGTTTGTTGACTGTAATTATGGTAATGCTTCAAAATTAATGTGGTAATGATTTATTGATGTTAAAATGCTACAAGAAGCACCTTTGAGCACCTTAAGGGGAAAAAGTTCAAGCTTGATTATTTATGTAGCCGTTTAACACAAGCATGTCTCAAAGGACTGTACAGAGAATGAGCCTAGCTAAATCTAACTGATCAACCATAGAACAGAATGATATAGGGCAAAAATCAGGAAGCTCAAGACACACACAAAAAAAGTGCTTTATTAGTCGTGAAAGCTCCTCCAAATGGTCCATTTATCATTTTATCTCTCCCAGGTTCTGCACAGTGCTGGAGTACTGTGAAGGCAACGATCTGGACTTCTACTTGAAGCAGCATAAGCTGATGTCTGAGAAGGAGGGCCGCTCCATCGTCATGCAGATCGTCAATGCCCTGAAGTACCTCAACCAGATCCGGCCACCCATCATTCACTATGACCTCAAGCCCGGTCAGTCCCTCATGGTGTTTTCGTTTGGACATAGTATTCCTGTAATAAATTGACGATGATACCTAAATTCATCATGATAGTGAAGAACAAAATTTCTGTGTATGGACTCGAGGGAGGGCTGCAGTTAAAACTGAATTTGGTACTCATGAATAATTCCTCAAGTTGTCCCTCAAGAAAGTTAACACCTTAACAATCTGTTCTAGATTCTGACTTAGAGGTACCAGCCCTCTGTATTGAGATGCATTTGCATATAAAATATATATTCTTTAGATAAGCTAGTTCAGAATCACATCTTCTATTTGTGCTCTTTTTACTAGAGTGTCTCCTGTTTTGTCCGTAGGGAACATCCTGCTGGTTAATGGCACAGCTTGTGGAGAGATTAAGATCACCGACTTCGGCCTGTCAAAGATTATGGATGACGACAGCTACAACTCTGTAGATGGAATGGAGCTGACCTCTCAGGGAGCAGGGACCTACTGGTACACTGACACATTTTCCAGCCTTTAGATCCCCCATCTAACCATAATGACTTAGTAATGATGCAGTAGAAGCAGACCTGTGACAAAAAGGTTGAAAATACTCGAGGTGGTCAGGGGCCAACAGATCCCAGGTGGAAAGCCTGTTTGAATCTGTCAGCCACATGTCTGAATGTTTGTGAAGCTAGATCCATAGCTGCCCTACAAGTGTCTTTTTCTTTTTTTTTTTTACTTTGCTGCCTTCAGTCATTGCTCAGATTGTGATTGTGTGGCTTACAGGTACCTGCCTCCTGAGTGCTTTGTGGTGGGCAAGGAGCCCCCCAAAATATCCAACAAGGTAGATGTGTGGTCAGTAGGAGTCATCTTCTACCAGAGCTTATATGGACGCAAGGTAATCACCAACCTGAATTCAATAACAGTGTTTTCTTGATAGGTTTTTGTTAGGAATTGCTTCTTTTTGAACAAAATGTTCCGATATTAGAGGCTTTCTGTTCACACTCTACCCATTCCTTTACTCCAGCCGTTTGGTCACAACCAGTCGCAGCAGGACATCCTTCAAGAAAACACCATTCTAAAAGCTACCGAGGTGCAGTTTCCACCCAAACCTGTGGTCACCACAGAAGCGAAGGTGTGGATGGTATTCATTTCTCTTACACAACTACAAACTTGCTCACTGCACTATTACCCTAAAACAATCCACATCTCTCTCCCTCATTGCTTTTCTCACCCACTTTTAAGCTTCCAGACTCACATAAACAGCCAATCCCTCAAGGCTATTTGTTTACATTACATTTTCAAGCACATTTGTACACTTATTTTTAGTATAACCTATAATTAGCACAACACTAGCATGAGTTTAAATTCATGTATTGAGTAAAATGTACTAAAAAATCTTAATATTCAAGTATTGGCAGTAGAGCAAGAGCAACAAAAGTGGTAGCTGCAGAAATGAGCTAAGCAAGTATTTGTTTTCCCTCTTCCCCCTCACAGGCCTTCATCCGCCGTTGCCTGGCCTACCGAAAGGAGGACCGTGTGGATGTTCTGCAGTTGGCCAGTGACCCCTTCCTAATGCCCCATATTCGCAAGGCCCTGGGCACCAGCGGCGGGCCCCTGGCACCTCCCATTCCCTCCACCTCCAGCTCCTACAACAGCAGTGCCTCCAACTGAAGGGAGCAGTCCGTCTGTAGTGAAGACCTGGAAAAGGACCCGCCATGGGGACAAAGCCATGTGGAGGCATCGCACACTTGATGAAACTCCTCCTTAGCTCTCTTGGCTTTGAGAGAGGAGAGAGCATGATGGGATGGTGGGGAGCTGAACGTGGGAATGGAGCCAAACTTGATGGATGATGCAGTGATGTAAGAGTAAACGTGCCCACCCCCATAGTCCAAGTGGTGAACATGTGAAGGGCCAGTCCCTGGCAGTGGGCTCAGTAGAACCCAAAGATTTGCCCATATGCATGCACCAACACAAAAAAATCAAACCCCTGCCACAAAGAAGGGAATCCCCCATTTGCTCACTTTAAGGGACTGTTTTACATGACAAGTAAAAGCACTCTAAAAAATGCACAACTGACAGGCTAAGGGTTATGCCATTTATGGAAGATCACCTGCCTCCATTTTGTGGAAGTTTTACAAGAAAATGCATTACTGAAATTTCATCCCATACTGCTTGAAATGCATCATCTGTCAAACTATTTTTCTCAGTATATAGAATGATCAGTTTCAAAGATGTATCCCTCTAAAAGCCTGGGGCTTATTTGGGAAGGGCTTGTACAGGCAAGGGGAATGACTGAAGACCAAAGTTCAAGGCTCGCCTTGTTATGGAAGAAGTACACAAATGACTTGACACAGAAGAGGGCTGATTCTACAAGAAGGATTGGCTGGTTTTGACCTATTTTGAATATTTTATTGGATAACTGGAAGTTGACTTCGAATTTCAATTGTTCAGTCAATATTTTTTCATGAGATTTCCCCCCTTTAATGTTTTCATTAACTTTACAAGGGGGGCTGACTATGAATGAGGGTTGTGAGGAGAGGTAAGATCCTCGACAGAAATGATTATGAAACCATTAAAACCAACATTTGGTTACCTTTGTGGCTTCTCTTACTTGGTTTAGGAAAATCAGTATGCAAGTAATAAGACAAATTCTTGTTTATTGTAAATCATGCAACATTACAAGAGTTGCTCTCAAACATAAGCATATGTTACCAGCAAATGTGAATTGCGTTCAAGGTTATTGAAATACACTGGCATACACTCTCAGAATACCAAACAATGCTATGCTATCAACAATCCTCCCTTGACCTTATTATCACATCACACTCAAATAGCTTACATGGTAAAGTGAACAATTGGGTACATTCACAAAATCCTTTGCCACTTTTCTCATTGTGGACAGAGAACCACACAGTGATTTGAGGGTGCGCACTGCAACGGCAGCCCTAGGATGTCTCGAATTCTACAGAAGTTAGAGTACTGTATTTGGGGAAGATTCATTCGAAGTGCATTCAAGTCTCAGGAAGTGTGAAATAGGTTTTTTTTTGCATTGTCAGCTTCTCACAGGAAACACCAGATATAAAGGTTCATAAACACTGTAACTAATTCTGTAGATGGTATGGGACACAAAGTATTGAAGCAGACATAATGACAAAAGGAATCTAACGGAGAGACATACCTCTAGTCACCTTATCTTGCGTGCTTCTTGAGTACAAAGAGGGACACGATAACCAAAGCCTATGCCTGTCTTTGTCACTCCTATAACACAGGCCCACTTCTGATCTCCACTTGGCAGCATAGTACCGGTATTCACATTGTCCCCTTTTCTTTGGAACAGCATGTTCTCGACTCAAGCTGGACTCAAGATCCAGACATTGTTCCATGCCGTTTTGCACTCAAATCCAAAAAGATTCACAAAATGTTGCAGACATATCCGTTCCTTTCTTTGGCCGGGTATCCAAGGGAGAATAAATACACTAAGCCCAGTTATCTGAGGGGCGTACGACTGTAGGAATTGCTCGACATCCCAAGGCATTGTCCGGCAGGCTTATCGGTTGTAGAACTGTGAGGAGACCCAGGCCAGCCCCCACTTTAGGTTGGTGAGCATAAACTTCAGCGCCTTGGTCCACTGCTCCTCAGAGTTGAACTGGGTCTTGATGGAGTAGGAGCCGCCACTGCCGCCCGTGTCCTCAATCTTGCCCTTCTCCACATCCATCCTGAGACATGGGATAAAATGCTTAGTGTGGGTGCAGGATCAGTGTAGTTTCAGTGAACTGTAGCTGTTTATGTTGGATAGGTGCTGAGTATATAGTGGGGTTGTCCTGGGACAGAACTGACTGTTGAGCCTCTTGGAGGTATTGTGGGCCTAATTCAATGAAACATCTGTGATGGGAGAAACCCACTTAATTCCAGCATATCCACACCCCACCCCCACAGAAAAGCCTGGGTTTGACGTTGGCCCTAGTTTTATAATGGTAGTTACATGAGTTTCAGTATATTGGTAAATGTTCTTAATATACTGGAGGCCATGCTTTAAATATTAGAGTTCAACTATTGGCTGCTCTTCAAAATACAATACTTCAAATACCCCATTTGCCTCAATATCATCACCCAACTCCAAAGCAAAACAAGGCAGAGTGCAGCATCCTGTGTACCAGCCCATCCTGAGCCTCTGGATGAGGTAATTTATTTATAGAGCGCTTTTACACAAAACAAATTTGTTCTAAAGTGGTTTGGCTTTTGCATCACTGCCCCAGTGAGCATTCTGTTTGTTATGGCTTTATCTTAAATGATGGCAAAGATATCTGAGTCAATTAACAAAAGGAAAAACACAGACAAAAAGACAAACAAACAGACAGCTAAGTGGGATGCAAGGACATCATGCTGGTTGCCAGGTAACTGACCTGTATGGCAGGCAGAAGCCTGTGTCTCCCTTCTCCACCTCCTCTTTGAACTGCTGGACACAGTCCAGAAAGGCCACCATGGCATGGTCAAACTTATTGTCCCAGAAGAACCTCAGGCCACCTGAGCAGTAGAGTGGTAGTTCCTGTACAAAGACAGGACAGAATGAAAGGACAGAATTGGAGCCTGGGAGGATCAAATAATGATGGACCTGCTGCGCTTTCTCTTCAGGAGAACACTGTATGCAATACCTTAGATTTGTCAGTCAGTGACTCTAGGTATGAGTGGTTTCCATATGGGACGAGGCGATATCTGCAGAGAAGTGAAAACAGTTATTTGAGTGCAAATCAACTTTTACTGTACAAAAGTTGATTTGCACAGTAATAAAACAGAAACTGAGTGGTAAGAAAATCGAATAAAATGCAACTAAAACAGAAAGAAGAGATCCTGTCAATAATTATAAAAACATCACCTCAAAACAAACATTAAACCAACAAAAAAATTAAGATGACAAGCTAAGACACAATTGCATGGGATAACTGAATCTAAATAGAAACAACACAGTGAAGAACAGTAGAACAACAAGACCCATAAAATCACATGGGAGATAAAAATAAGTTAAAATAACCCAAATGAGTGGGAGGGTGTATTGTGTGAGTGTGTGTGAGAAAGAGAGTAACACACTCAACACACACATGATATTTACACTCCCTTAGCTTTGACGTTTTTAGATTTTCACGGAAACAACAAAATGAATACACTTTCTTGACAATAGAATTCAATTACAGACACATTTTGAACTTAATGGAATCAACTAGTTCAAACAATCCCAAGCCTGGTGATAAAATACAGGTTTAAAGAACACATGAGGCTGAAGCCTTGCATCTGTGTGTATAATGTGCACCTCTGGAAGCGCAGGCCCATCTTGTTGGCGAGGGCGTGCAGCAGCAGCACCGTCTGTCCCCAGGCTGCGTTGATCTCATTCCACTCTACAGGGACACTGGGGAGCCGCCCCAGACGGAAGTTGTTGATGGTACCAAACTGACCGCTGTGCCTGGACAGCAACAGAGACGATCTAGTCAGATTCTCAGTCAAGTTTCTGTCCCAGAGCCTCACTGAGCATTATAAGTTTTTATTTTGTGGCCTTATCTTGAATGGTTGTTAAGTTACAGTTGCTTGGTGGACAGAAACATGCAAATATAATGAAGAAAGTACATCTCCATTTACACAGGATTTAACATGCATGGGCCAGGTTTCATCTGATCATTCAGTATGGGAGTTAATTGCCAAACTCACTGGGGGAAACATGCCTTGACATTAAGATATCTATATGCTAAATATTGTTCTTTCAGCCTCACTGACTTGTCTGCCACTAAATATACAGCAAATGCAATAGGTGTTTCCCGGTGTGTTTGTTACCAGATGTGGAAAGTGGCGTTGAAGACGTTAGTCTTTTTCAGGCGATCCAGCTGGATCTGGCAGTAACGCATCTGGTTGTCAACGCTCTTCAGCTCATCATCCAACTCCAGCTGTTGCCGTTTAAACTCACTGTACTCCTTCTGGTACCTGACATGCACAGACAAATACACAAAGTGGTGGAGAGGGGCAGAGCTGTTAAGGGCTGTATCATCCAAAATATCACACGGTCACCTGTCTATCCCCCTCTCCCTGTCCACTCACTGCAGCTCCTCGGTGTCCAGCTGCTGGGAGTGGCTCCTGCCTTGGGCCAGGTCCTGAGCCACGGCAGCCCTCTGATCCTCCACTGTCTCCAGCTCCTGCACCAGGGCCTCCTCCTCTTCCTTCAGGTGCTGCAGCTCTGCCAGGAGGCTCTCCTCCTCCTCCACCTGCAGATGGGACAGCAGCTCCAGACACTGCCTAGGAAGACACGCACGCACACACACACACACACGCACACACACACACACACACACACACACTAAATCAGAATCCTGTCTTGAGGTTCTCTTTGATTGTAACTGTAGACATTTAAATGGCCGAGGTGTTCGGTTGTGCACCAGCTCACTTGTAATTCTGGCACTCGTTCTCGGTGATGTTGAGCTGCGTGTCCAGGTGGTCCAGCAGGGTGTCGGTACACTCCTCACACAGAGGGTGGTCCACATCTGTCTGGCCTGACATGATGTCAAACAGGTCACTTGTCACCTGGGCAGGATAGGATTGTAGAGGAAACAGTTGCATGATACGGTGACATCACAAACAGTGTCAGTTCAACATGTGAACGCAGCCCTCTCAAAATGATTTCTCCACTCCTGTGTAGTCATTTGTCACAGATAATGTGTGTTGGAAGTTCAATCCCTACACAGACTGCAGCCATAAGTTGCACTGCCCAAGCTGTTTTGGTTACAGTCTAATTGTCTGTCGCACTGGCCTAAATAACATGATCAGAGTAAGCCGATATAAATGAATTTAAATTATTCAGTTGTGTGAAAGTAGACCTTACCTTCAGCCTACGACTTAGATTTTCCATTGTTCCCCCATCAGATGCTTCTCCAATCAGAGTGAAGCTGTTGGCACTCTCTGTGGACATCATCCTGTTAAAGAAGGGCAAGATGCAGCAGTTCGGTCATGTTTGCTGGACATTGTTGAGTCTCTGTAGGTCAAGTCTCACACTTTACTTGCCAGTCCCTCTTATTGTATGTAGCCAACCTCACTTGACAGAGAAACATATCAAATATTTTCGTCAATCTCTCATATGTTTTGCTAATATTTCAAAATCAGCATTCTGCAAAGCTTTCTTGTTACTTAAAGCAGTGATATTCAAAAGATAATATATAGAGATATAAAATTGTGGTGTATGAGGCTCATTCCAGCCTTGGTTTCCCAAGTGAAGTGACTGAAGTGCTCACCGTGCAGGAGGGATATATTTTCTTGCCACGCCATCTTGCTTGGTTTCTACAAAGGTCTCCTTGGAGGAAAATGAAATTCAGAGGCTCAGGCATGCTTGCTGACAAAACATTTTCATCTTGCATTGGAAAAACACTGTTACTGTGTTGTGTATCATCCTTAATCCTATATGGTTTAGAAATCTTCCATAAGTCTTAAGAGTTTAGAAAAAGGTGAGTTGCTGCTGCACTGATTGCCAAAATATAAAAAAAACTTTTAAGTACATGGAGAAGCATAATGGTAACCAGTGAAACATTGAGTGTGGTTGCCTTTTGGGCAATAATTTAAAACATTAGCCTCTGCTTATGCTTTTCCGATGGGAAATTATTATTATAAAAACACCTACCTGTTCAGTCCTATCAGATTGGTAGAATCAAAAGTGAGTGGACTGGGTTTATTCTATCATGACGGCAATACAAATCACTCCTTTTTCCTCAATCGCCCACCTAACCAAACTCAAGGTGATGACTTTTAAGAGCCAATGGAAATCATGTAAACTATTGTACAAGGCAGACCTGCCACAGACCTGCCACTGCAAAATACAAGAGCAGTGGACAACCTTAAGGTCAGTGGACAACCCGGTGTCCTGTCTTACCACAGGAGCATGAACTTTAACCAAGTGCACCAATGTCAAGGAACTTGTAAGGAAAAACCAGAGAGTGCTTGGAAACATCAATACTGGTGGCACTGGGATTTATTCAAACCTACCTCAGGTGCAGCCTCCCCTTCATTGCTGTCAGTTTGTTTACTGGGCGTCACTGTAACTAATGGAGCTGGGGAGGAGAGAGCAGAGGAAAGTCACGAGATGACACTAGACATTTTGAACTCCATCTCCATCACACTACCCTCTACACACATAGCATTGATGACAGACGTGATTAACTGTTAACATACCTATGAGTTCCTGGATAGTAACTCGGTCGAGCACATTGAAAGATGTGTCCAGCTTCAGCGGCTGGCTGCATCGTTGACACACAAAGCTGACCTGCATCGTTGTGCTCGAGGACTTGGAGCCCTCCATCGCTAGCTACAAGAACACAAATAAAACAAAAGGCACATTGTGAACAACCAAAACATCCGAATGATCAACGTGGCTGAGAGCTTGATAAACTGTTCAGAGGATGAGGTGTTTCTACAGTCTACACGTAGTCTTGCGTATGTTGCTAGTTGACTAGGCGTTTAGCTAATTTGCTAGGTAGCTAGCGAACAGCTAACGTTAGCTGTCTTGCTTGTCAGCTGTTTAGACTGACCTAGCGTGCAACTAAACATACAATTGACTCACTGTTACTCAAGAAGAAGTAGATCTATTGAATGTCAATCTTGTCTTGAAATAATAATTCGCCGCTGATATATTCGACGGAACTATTGCATTTTTGGACCACGGGACGTCCTTATCCACTTCCTTATTGTTGTTTACGACGGATGTGACGTCAGTTTAGATTTCAGTATGAGTAGTCAAGAAACCCTACACGCGATTTACGCGATTTATTTAAATTCTCAGATGTTGAAGATGTATGTTCGTTTTGTAAACATACAGAGGAGACTATTCGTGTTTTATGATTAGAGTTAGTGCTTTCTGGAGGGATTTGAGCATAGCCTATTTCTCAACATCTGAATGTGCTATGAATCACGACAAAGCTGCTGAGTTATTTTCTTATTTTATATGGAATATTTTTTTGGCACATCTCCATCTATATGTAAGTGACATATAGTTTTACTGAAATCAAACAACTTGTATATTCACTCACTGTGATTGATAATAAAACAAGACACTGTTAGACTACTATAACAAAATAGTTAACAGAATAAACCTGTACTGTTGTTTCGGTCTATTCTTATTGGTTGAACATGTTAATATCAAATGCAACAATAACAGTGTGTACTCTCTGGTCCACACTCCGCACCAGTAGATGGCGGTAATGCGCCGTAACTGTCAACCGCCGTTACACACACGCAGAAGAAGGGTATAGTTGCGGGAAAACCAAAGCTGATGGCCGTGTGTGTGTGAAAGGGTAGACTGTAAGAAAGAAGGTAACTCTTTGTGAATATGTCTTTTTCTTATAATTTAGCCAATGACATTTTAAAAAAAAAACTGTGATCTACAATTTGAGCTATGTTACCGTGGTCAGTCGCTATATTTGCGTCGATTGTCTCAATCTCAGAAAGTCCTCACTGCTAGTTGTGTAACCTTCCAAAACAAGTCATCGCAGCTAGCCAGCGAGACGCTAGCTTATGTTACCTTGCTATCAACAACATACTTTGTTTATGTTGTGCTTTGTTCTGGCACACTGATGCCAATGAGTGTTTTTCGTATGATTTTGATCTCATTACAATATCCTACACACACACATATTATGAACACATAACGCACGGTAACACAACAGGTAAGCATATTGGCCAAGCTATTGCATTGCTGATGCATCATAGTTAGTTAACAACTAGTGAGTTAACATTATTACGGCCCTTACAGTGATTAGCCATTTGTCCCAACTAGCCCAGTGCACCAGACACAGAACCTTTACATGGATGAGCAAATAAGGTTTCATGCTATACAACCAGTTTAAGGAGACGTGTGCAGTAAGTCACCCTGAATATGCAGCTGACAGAATGATGTAACTTGCTCCCTAGATAACACATTATAGCTTGCTATTTGGATAACATTGCAAGCTGTAAGTGAACAATAACAATCAAGCTGTAAACAGTTATGCAATTGTCACGACTTAACTGGGTGAGCTGCTAAGTGCTTCATTACAGAGAAAGTTGGACTCAATAAATCACTTCTTAATTTCTTTTATTCACTATATTTCATTCCATTCATTTTCATTTAATTTTCAAAAACGAGGCATATCAAAACCATGATGTGGCTGGTCAATAGGTCATCAACCATTCAATTATTTCACAAATAAAATGGAACTAAAATTCACTCCTTAACTATGGGGCGTAGCAGTTGATGGATATTTTGCTCTAAATCTTCAAGGCGTTAGGGTTAGCAAACAAGTATTACCTATGAGTATTACGGACTAGGGATACACTTCATATGAGGAAGTCAAAATAGCAAGAAAGAAAGTAAACAAAGGCAACATATTGTTGAGAGCCTCTGTGTGCTTTGATTTTCATGTGCAGCTTTTGAAAAAACCATGAAAACCCCAAAGGCCACAGATGTCAAAAGGGGGATCGCAGTCCTGTGGGAGACCCTGCAGTGTCCTATATGGTGAGTGGCATTCAGACCAGGAAGCTTTGTCAAACGAGTAAAATTGATTATATTTGTGATAAATTACAGGCTGAAGTCATTCATTGTCATTTAGGCAAATTGTCATGCTGTGTGCTTAATTTATACTTTCTTTCTTGTATAGTCTGGATTTAATGACCACACCTGTGTGCTTAATTTATACTTTCTTTCTTGTATAGTCTGGATTTAATGACCACACCTGTATCTACAAAGTGTGACCATCAGTTTTGCAAGTAAGTAGACTAATATCTGATATCTCCTCACTGATTGGTTATGTTTTGTTAAATAAATTAATATTTTAATATCGTTTTACATGTACTCATCAATAATATATATATTTTTCTCTTTCACAAGATTTTGTATGACAAAGCTCTTGGACAACACAAAAAAAAATGGGGCCAACTGTCCAGTTTGCAAGACCAAGATTACTAAAAGGTTGGGCATGATGACGAGCTGAAAGTGTAGCTTTTGATGAAGTCACTGCAAGTTTACTGTTTTCAATACCCGCATCATGATGGTGAAATAAGTGCGTGGTTTTTGACTTTTACTTTTACAGGAGTTTGCAGGAGAGCCCTGGGTTCCAGAGACTTGTAGCGGGATTGCAGGATATGATACAGGCCTATGAACATGACACCCACACAAACTGTAAGGCTACATTACTGACTTCTTAGAATGCAGAACTGACATTATAGAATTGACTTCCGTAGCATCACCTAATGACATTACTTTTACTTTTTCAGACTTTACTGGGATGTCCCAGCAAAGAAAACAGCCAATGTAAGGAACTAGAACCATCTAAATCATCTAAATTCTACATTTATTCTAGGTCATTCAAAATAATACAAATGTACATTTACTCTCTCAACTTAATCAATTACAATCTTGGCTCATATTGTAAATAGATTGGTTGTCTTGTGTCTTTTCCTCTACCCAGTGAAACAGAGGCTGAAGTTGCAAAAGATCCTTATAATACATCATCTGGAGATACATCTGGCACTGGCCTTGACAACAGGGAAGATGTCATGATCACTCATGATGACCATGATCTTCCAAGGTCTCACTCCTCAACTATAGCAGGTAAAATCTTAAACTCTGACAGATAGGCCATAATTTAAAGTGCCATTCTGAAATTAGTGCAGATTACATGGGAATTTTGGTACCGCTGCCTATTTGAAGGAATGAAACATGGAGCCAGCCTCTTCATTAGGGTATAGGGTGAGCTATGCCACATAATACTCTCAGTGAAAGGATCAGTGAAATATGTTAACTTATTGATGGCATTCATTTTTTTTTGGGGGGGGGGGGTGTCACATTCACGCCACTATACACAAAAAATGTATTTCTTGCCTGGTTGTCAACTGCAAAGCCACCAACTATACAAAGTGCCTAAGTAAACATATTAACGGTGAATCTGTAGTGAATGAAGATACTATTGTTGTTTTTTTAGATTCATTTTATGCTTTTATTTTTTTGAAGGAAGAATTGCCTCACTTCTTACACATACCCATTGTATTTGGAAAGTGTGTTGTGTTCTAAAAGATTAATTAGTTGTCATTCCCCTCTTGCTTTCTCTTCAGCTCAGCATGGATTTGCAAGGCTCATGGGTCTTGAAGACTCAAGTCCTTTTACCACGGAAAATGAAGGCCTGGATAGTGGCCTTGGTGATGCCCCACCAACTTCAGAAAAGAAAATGCACAGCCCTACTGTAGATTATTTGGTACCAGCAGAAACAGAAATCTCAGAAGTTGTGGAAAAGGCATCATCACAACTCAAAATTAAAGGCAAAAAGAGAATCGCCCAAGTTGAGAATCCCTCAGCTCATCCAATATTAATTCCAGATGAGAAGCAACACCAACCTTTAAGAAAGTCTTCAAGGAACAATAAAAAAAACAATTTGGAATGTGACAAAATTCTTGAGCAGAGACAGAAGAAAAGTGTAGAGAAAGTCTCTGAGTGGCTCATGAAAGTTCCACCAACTCAAGAAAATTCAGAGTTGGAAAATACTACTGAAGACACTTTTGACTCAGAATACTCTGCTTGTATTGCAGAAAGCTGTTCTTCAGGCTCAACAATAGAACTCAACAATAGTGATGTGACTCCTATGAGAGAGGTGCGTGCTAAACCCCTCGAAGAGCAGGTGTTCGGGGCAGTCTACAAGCGAGAGCGAAAAGGGAACAGGATCACCTCTCCAACACTAAGAGTTTTTGTAGACCCACCAACACACTCCCCATCTGAAGAAACACAGACTCCTCAGCAGATTTCCAAAAGGAGAAAGAACAGTAACGATAATCTCACCCCTGCTGATTTTATCAAGAAATCCCGCTCTGAAGATAAAAATGAAAGTTCCTTGGAGCAACAGCCACAAATGATGAAACAAGTTAATGACACCACTAATGGCATTTTAAAAGAAACAGAACAGATCATGGTCATAGACTTACATGATGACATGAATAGCACAGACGAATGCAGGGGAGAGTTGAATAAGTTGCCAGAGAATGACAATAACAGCAAAGATGAAGTGGACAGTCCTGTGTTTGATGTTGGGCTAAATCAACCAGAAAGAAAGTCAAAGAAAAGGATGGATAACTCTTTGCCGCATGTTGATAGTGATTTGCAAGAACAAGCTAACACAAAACTGGAAAGTACAGAGAAAAGGAGGACTGGAAAGAAGAAAATTAAAAATGCTAAGCCAGATAAGGGCAAATCTGTTAGAGTGCCTAAGCCCCTTGTTCTGGTTGGTGTTCAAGGCGGAGAATGCAGTCCAGTTGAGATACCCAAGACTAAACCAAGGTCAGACGAAATACAGGTTCAAATTGAGAATTATCCTAGTAGTGAGGACTTGGGAACCCCAGTCATGAGGAGCACCAGGAGAAGTAGAAGACTTCAGCTCTTCACTGAGGAAGTCCAGGAGAGTCACAAGAAAGCATGTGCTCCAAAAAACACCAAGGCCAATAAACCTGACAAAGACAGCAAAGTGATGACACAATCTGAACAAGCTAGTACATCAGACGATATGACAGCACACAAAAATGGAAACATGGCAAAGTTGGCTAAAATAAATGGATGTATTTGTGATGAGGATATGGGAGGAATTGAGAAAATGGAGTCTAGCAAGAGTATATCCTCTCATTTGATAGCAAAAGAAGCAGTTACCCCTCTTAAAGAGTCTATTGCTGAAGTTCCAAACACTGAAACTCCTTGTGAAGCTAGTGCTGCTTGTTCTGTACCTATGGTCCCAAGTTCTAGAAGTCCAACTGAAGCAACTGTGGTAGATCCAGCCCTTGAAAGTGTCGCTCCAGCTAATCCATCCCCAAATGATGCTCGACTTGAAAATGTTCAATTGGAGGCTTCAGCATGTCAGGATAAATGTGTTGAAATGGAACAAGAGGAGGACAGGAATGACAGTGAGTTGGACACAGAGCAACTGCTTAAGAGCTTCAAAGCCACTAAAAGGAAATCTTTCCTTCTTGGTGGTCCAAACATGAAGAGGAGCCATCTTGGTTTGGACACAGAAAATCTGCAGGGAACTGAAACAGAAGAGAACTGTATTGTTGGTCCTGGAATCAAACCTGCAACAAATCAGGGATCTTCCAGAGAAAATGAAAACTCATCTTGTAGTGATTTGATCCCCCCTTCTAAATCACCCATCCATAATACACAGAAGTCAAGACTTAATCCTGAAATTGAACTGAAGAAAACAATTATTGTCAAATCAGATCAAGTGGTAGTGGATTGCTCAATCCCTGATACCAGTGAGTCGATTCAGGATAGTGCTGTAAACTGTCTCTCCAGGAATAGTGTTAGTAGTACCCTCAGTCCTAATAGAGTGGCAAAATCTCAAATAGAAAGGCCCCATTTTTCTGCTGCCTCCCAAGCAGTAAATTCTGGGCTGCTCTTCACACCCTTTGGTTTGTCTGGGGAGGTTGTGCTAAATGAGGCCCCGGTATCTTCACAGCATTCTCAAATCACAGAGAATCAACTGGACGGTACCATGAGGGAAACTGGGGAAATAAAGCAGATCGACATAAGACGCAGTATTTCACCAGACAGTGCAGCTGTCACTGAAAAGTCCTGTACAGAGAACACAGTTGAACACGTGGCCAATGCAGAATCCTCCTTAACCCCTGACGGCCTCGTATCACCAGTTGTCCAAATGGTCCACGAAGTTATGGCAGATGGCCAAGGAAGCGGTGAGCTTAGTGCCCATTCCCCCATCAAGAACAGCACAAGGAAGAGGAGAAGGGCTCAAAGGCTAGACTCTTCATCTGAGTCAGACTGCAGTGGAGTGGAGGAGCAACTACCCACTTTAGCTCAAATTTTCAGAACTTCTGCTTGTCCATCTACAATGGAGCAGGACTCTTCCTGCTTGCTTGATGACCATGCTCAGTGTCAGGGAGAGTCTAGCAAAGCACATGGATGTGAACATGCATGTGTTGAAGTTGATGCAGCAGAGCAGTTGAGCCACCCACCTGCATGCCCAAGTCCTGACTGTGTTAATCCCAGCCAAGCATCTGTGGACTTGTTTGGCACACCAGATGAATGTAAGTCGATTTTCATTGAATTAAACTTGTTGTTTTTTTTAAAGGCTAAATTAGAGAGTGAATGATGATCATTTACTATGTCTGCCAACACTGCTGAGATGCCCTTAAGCATGGCACTGAATCTGCTCTGTACGTGCTGATTTGCAAAAGGAGGTGCATGCTGTATTTCCTCGCAAATATTTGTGTGTATGTCTGTGTGTGTCTGTGTGTCTGTGTCTTGGGAATGTGAAAAAATTCCATTACTCAGTGTTTGGACCCAAGCATTCAGACACAAAGCTATTAAATTATTTCTTATTCTTTCTAGGTGATGTCCCAGTAAATTACACTGGTGTTTCCATGGAATCATCACAATTCTCAAGCGAAGTCCTTGTTACACAGGTAAATATGATTATGTTCTGAAGGATTTTCTTTTGTTTTATTCATTGTTGTAGAAATGCACCTTGGGTTTTTAAAAATTACATCTAATTCAGTTTATGAAGAGTCATTTGAACCATCCATGGCCCTTGTCAAAGCAAATAGATTTTCCATCATATCGAAGATTAGAAATTGTAAATCTAGCTCTTTGCTTGTTCAGCATTATTTGTTTGCAGTGGGCATTCAATGATGCATTGTCACATTATGCCCGATAGAGGGCAGCCACTGCATTTTTCCCGACCGAGCTGTCAGTTCTTGGATGACAGACTACCAGGCTCAGTAAAAAATGTCCCCCTCAGCAGCTTTCTAAATTGCATTTCATTTACGTTGGAGGAAATGCCGCCTAGGAGATGATTCTTGTTTTCTACCCCATCCATCTTCCAGTATTCTCACTTTTATCTGTCTAGTGTATTTGACTTGGAGTTAGAGTTTAACGCTGTGGGGCTTAGAGAGGACCCGGGTTTACACACAGCTGAGCATACACAGTGTTGGTAGTACAGTGGTGTTCTCGTGTGTGTGTGTGTGTGTGTGTGTGTACGCATGTGCAAATGAGTTAATGTAGCTGCAGCTGAATCAATGAATCAACGGGTGGAATTCAGACTGTTGATATCAACATAGCGAAGCAGTGAAACACATACACATACTTGCTATTACTCTGTCTGATGCTGGTTGAATGTTCAGTTGTGCCCAGTGAGTAATGAGCTCCAGGAAAACCCCTAATATATCTGGATGGCTTTGGCTGCTATGGGACACTGCGAGATTTCTTCCAAATCAGCCCCAAATAAAAGAGTTGTTGTGAGTTTTTTCTCTCGCTTTCTCTCTCAACTCTCTCATATATATCTCTCAGATATATTCACCCTCTCACTCACTCTACCATGTATTCTCCACAACAACTGCTGTCTGGGAGAAAATGCATCCCATCCATTAATGACTGACAAGCTGAGTGTGGGTCCTTCCTAGTTGATGAACGGTTGTTACTGTTTTCCCATATCTGTGCAAGGCACCAGCTGTGCAACTGTGCCCCTCTATTTTGTGTAGTTGAAGTGTCGTTACAGCATTCATTTTCCTCTTAAGTCCACCCTGTATTCTATCAAACTGTATGACTGATTTGTAATTATACGCTGCTCTCCTTTTCTGTGCTTTGTTTTCTCCATTTTCAGCAAAAAATAGCAATGCAGGAGGAGCTAGTGAGGCTGGAGAAATTGATGGCTCTGGTGTCAGAGGTGCTTCACGAGAAGGAGAGCAGTCCTGCAGCCAAAGTCCCCTCAGAAATCTCATTGATACATCAAAGCCGCAAATCTACAGGTACAAAAGACAATGACACTTTGTAAATACCAGTATCAGTTTTTAGGCTGAAAACAGGCTAAAATAGGGTGTATTTGAGTTTTCTCAATACGTTCTCTCCCTCTTTCACACATAGAGGGATGATATTTTTCTCTAATTAAAAAAATAGATTATATGTCAGTGACCCCAAACTAATGGTACAAAGTCTTAATTGTTTAGCTAAAGTCATGGATCAGATTACTCTGTATCAAGTGCATATGTTAAGAGCTGACCTGAACTTGTTTTTTTGTCTCCCTAGGCCGTAATGTCCACATGCCCCTTCCATGTGACCAGGGCACAAGCCAGAGTTCAGACAGGTAATTTAAGTCTTAAGTGAGGACTTCAGTTACCACTGCATACAGGCTTCAACGTTATGTTTTTTTTCCATTTGCCCGGTCGGGTATGTTTTCACTGGCCCAACAGGCAAAAATGAAAATAACCAGATGAAATGGAGAGTCAAATAACCATCTTTTCATACATTTAAATATTTTTTTACTATAAAATGGCATGTTCTTTAAAGTTCTTGAAGACCCTATAGACAACTTTTTTGCTTTAACTTATCATTATGAAGTAAATGTTGATTGCACAGTGTATTGGCTATAGAATAATGACACCATCGGCGTTTAGATTGGTTCCCTATAAGCCTCGCTTTCACTGTGCAATTCTGTCTGCCACCGGGTACGATCTCCCGGGAGAATGAAGGCTTGATTTACGGCACAAAGGAAGTGCGTCATCCATTGCGCAACCAAAAGAGGTCCGGTAGCTATCCCCAGTAAAAAAAAATTAAAAAAAAAAAAAAAAAAAAATGGCAGCTATCCCCAGTAGCGGAAATGGCGGACGGCGGAACAACCGCAGTGACAGTGGAAACACTACCCTCTATCATAGCACTGAGATCAGGGTTTCTAGTTGGGATTGTTTCTTGCTTTGGACAGTAGTAGTTTGGACAGTAGCAGGCTGCTGGTGGTAGCGTTAGCCATATTGCTAACGTTTCTGGCTGCTAGTGGTAGCGTTGGTCATGTTGCTAACGCTACCGCTAGCAGCCAGAAAACGAACCAGGAGCTACAAGGAAGCCAGGACCAGCCAGAAACAAACATTTATGTTTGTTTTATGGTACAAAAGAAACAAACATCTAACTGTTTCTTTCTGGCTGCTAGCGTTAGCTAGCGTTAGCAACATCGCTAACGTTGCTTCGCTAACGCTAGCAGCCAGAAACAAACAAATGATCCATTGTCCGTTTGATAATCTAAACAAAGAACACGTTTTCTTGCAGTGGCCTTTCTAAAATGAGCAGTGGTGAAAGTTACTATATTGTGTTATGATCAAGGAGTTGATAAGCAGACAGATGGTTTGTTCTGTTTCACGGAGCTAGGCTCTAAGGGAAAGCAATCTGATTGTCTTTGCATCAGCGGCGCAAACAACAATACCACTTGGAAACACTAGGGGGGGACAACGGGGGGAAAGTTGAAAAGTTGTCTGTATCCACTTTAAGTTCTTAAAATACAGCAGCAAAAACTGTTTGTTTCTGAATAAATTTGGAATGTATGATTTTTAACAACTCTGTAAAATTCCAATATATAAATTGGCCCTTGTTGCACTTCTTGCCTTCATAGATGAACCCTCGTAACCAACTGATAGAAACTCTGTTGTAAATGTATCCAGCATGAAAAAACGTAAACCAGAGGGGAAATTCATGAGACTGGCATTGCTCTCCATTCAGCCATCCGCCAATATATTAATCGGGCCTGATAAGGGGCTTCCAGCTACCGGCTTTGCCAGCATACAGGTGTGGGCATCAAGTGTGTGTTTGTGGTAATTGTCAGTGCCTACAAAGTCAGAGCTTGAGGTGGCGTTCAAGCTGATACACACAAATGCCCAACAGAGAGGTGAGTGGGCCGAGCTTGGAGGCAAAGAAAAAGGCATAATCGAATGAGAAATAGGACCAGAAACCTTAGGCCCAACTTGGCCAGTTACTTACCAATCAACTGGCCACAGTCAGTGCTTTATTAGCCCTGAGCCATCGGGCAATCCTTATTGTCAAACCCTGGAATACATTAACAGATCTAATGAAATGATAGATGCCCTCAGTGCATTGTATTTCTTCCCTTCCTCAGAGGGCTGTATACATTGTTAATACTTTTCAAATGGCACTACATTTCAGCAGTACCGCCATATTAAGCAGAACAATAACTCGAGCAAGTAGCATGTAATTGCTCTCTTTCCGCCTGTAACTGAAAGAGAAAGTTAGCTAGCGTCTGTGTGTTGCTAGTCTTGTTCTCACAGGGTGATGCATCTCAAGAGGACAGGCGGATAATCTCGCTAATGAACCCAGAATCTGCTTATGCTGTGGAGAATAAAAAAGTCATTAGTGACTGCATCTTATCTGTCATTTAGAGCACTTAGAGGGAAACTTGTGTTGCCACGGTAATTTATCTCTCCCGCTTGACTGCACCCCCCAACCTCTCGCCTCGCAGGGTTCTAAGTGCTGTCCTCTGGGGGAGAGAGAGAAGGAGAGATGGAAAGAGAGGGAAGATGAAAACATGGAAGGGCTTGGATTATATGAGGCATGAATTTGCTCTCTAAATTAAAAAGCATATATTCATTGAGCATATTGGTGAAATTGTAAAGAATGGCTTGCACTGGAGTTTCTGACAAGTTTTCACTGAGCCGTTATCACTTGGGTACAGGTAATTTGACTGTAGGCACACTGCCAGTTGTCTGTGTTATTGGAGTCTTGTAGCGCTAGAGTTTTGTGCAGAGAGATGAGCCCAAGAGAGAACTAAGGAAAAGAACTTCCAATACTTTATTGATATGATATGTAAAATAGCTTGTCATCTACTGACAATCGATCACCTCATCGGACGGAGCTCTTGTCTACACCATGTTGGCTCTTTCCCTTCAGTGGTCTACAAAGGTTGATGCTCTCCCTCCTCTCCCCAGGGTTGCTGCTCCAGACACAGGGAGAGACCGCAGCGCAGTGCCCCCTGGTTCAGGACCACCTGATGGCCTCGGGGCCACTCAGCCCAGTCTGCCAAAGCATGGCAGTATTGCAGGGATGGGTAAGGCTACTGGTGGTGTAATGAACATTATTCATGCAGTGACAGATGCTAATAGCCAATACCACAGTCTGGGTCCTAGCCTGATGGGTTAGACAGCGAAATTAATTTTCAGCCATTCTGTTCTGAACATTACAACATCTCTGCTCTCATGTTCCACTATAGAACTAGATATAACCTGAATTGGTTATAAACAAAATGAAATTTTGGTCAGCAACTTCCCATCCATCCATTTTTTCCTCCTGGATCGCTGAGCTCCTCACCCTGTCACAAAACGTGAGCCCTTCCACCCTGCGGAGAAACCTAATTTCTGTTGCTTGTACTTGCAATCCCATTCTCTCGATCTCTACCCAGAGCTCATGACCATAGGTGAGGGTCAGAACGAAAAATGACTAGTAAATGAAAAGCTTTGCTTTGTGGCTCAGCTCTCTCTTCACCACTACGACGTCCAGACTACAAAGACTTCTGATCGCAATGCGAGCCTGGCCACTTCCATATCTGTTTTGAAGATGCATTAGTAATGTGAGGAAAATCATTTAATGCATCCTGGTGTGATTGGATGAAAAAGTCACACAAATACAAACAACAAGTGTAACCATAGCCTGTTTTTCAATTAGAGCATGTTAAGATTTTCCTCACAGTCAATAGCAAGGGAACAGAAACATGATGAAGGTATAAACTGGGAATAGTAACATTTTGATTCTGATTCTGATATTGTTTTTAAATACAGTCTCTTTCTTAATCTGATAATTCCATTCTTTTCCATTTTATGTTTTTCAAGATTTGGTTCTCCAAGTACACATAGGGTGGTCTAAGTGGCACAGTGCCACTCGGGGATAGAAGCTCTTTATTGCTTCTCAGAACTTTTTCAGTACACAAGCCAAGTCTGTTTGACCTAGTTGAGTATTTCAAGTGGTTTGTCTGGTTCATGGTACCTTGACTGTGTGGTTTAAGGGGTTCAGCTCTTGTGTGTGTGTGTGTGTGTGTGTGTGTGTGTGTGTGTGTGTGAGAGATTGGACTGGTCAGGTCAAGTCCTGTCTAATTGTTGACGATTCCTTCTGTATTTTCTTCTTTTCCCCAGCGGTGCAGCAGTCCATCCAGAGTGTAAGAGGCAGTGGAGCTACCAAGACGTCAAGTTTGGGTTCAGCGGTCACACCAGCCAACAAAACACAGAAGAACAGTGGTTCACCATCAGTGAGGCAGGAAGACAAAGAGACTAATGTCCAAGCCACAAGCACATCCTTAGCACACACTCCTCAAAGAGATGGGAGTAGAGCTAAATTGGTGCTTGTGTCATCAGGATTAGCCTCAAATGAACAGGTGCGAGGCACAAGAAACAAACAAGTTTTGAATGAACTGTCTGATCTACTTACCATTGTACAGCAAGAAGATTAGCCACACCTGTGTGTCCATTATGTGTTTGGGTTGCCATGTTGCCTTTTTGTAGGCAGTAAAAAAGAGCTTAGCCTAGTCTCAAAAGTGTGAGCAAATGCACCATAGCAGAGTAGATACTAGTCACCAATCATCGTGTTGCACTGTGGTAAGTTGATAAAATCGATGTTGAGCACACTGCCTTACATTGTGAGATACAGTAATCAATCCCATCTTGTTGCCCATAGATTATGGTAAAGAAGTTTGCCAAGAGAGTTGGTGGTCGTGTGGTTTCCCGGGTGACTGCAGAGGTGACCCATGTCATAATGTGCACAGGTAAGTCTGCACATATGTATGTTTGGTGTATATAATCTACATGTGAGGATACATATATCATTATACTCATGATACTATATGGCAAAATGGGTCCTTCAGTTAACATTGTAACTCGGTGAACTGATCCATTGGGCTTTCATTAATGGTTCACAATGAGTCTGATATAGAGCAATTAAATTGGCTCTTTATGTCTGGGTTTAAATACGGATTTGCTTCAACAAGAACAACATTTACCGTTCCAGAACCTTTTCTCTTTACATTTAGTTACAGAATATTTCCGGCACCTTTAAAGACGCTCCTTAGAGATATTCTCTCTGTTTCTCTCTCTCACCCACACACAGTCTCTCCTGCATTCATTCGCTTGTTGCTAATTACCTTCTCTGATAGATTATTTTTAATTTCAAAGCGTGCTGTCTCCAAAGCACCATATTAACTAGCACTGTTAAAGAAGCCTCTTTAATGGCAACTGTTTCCCGGGCAACCAAAAAATGGGAACTTTGGGGTTGTTGATCTTTTGTGGTTAAAGGTTGGAAAGGGGGAGGAGATGTCTCACTCTTACCATTAGCGGAAAATCGTTTCAAATCATTAGGAATGAAATGATATTTGAGCAGGAACGGTAATGTGCTCTCGACTCTTGTGTAGAATTGGAGTCAAATGTAATTACTTAGTCCCTGAGACGTAAAACAACACGACTCTGCTGATCAACCACGAGGTACATCTGCGAAGCTATTGGTAATTCAGTTGAGAATTGAGCTGCAATCTGCAGTCAACCAAGGAGAGTTAGAAGAGCAGGTTGGTGCAATGAAAACACACCCCCAGTCAAAACATTACCCATCTTGTTCACATTATGCCTGCCATATTAAAGATGCAATGGTATGTGAACTGAAGTGAACATAGGCTGGTCAATGGCTGTGCTGAGCATTGGTCACCACACCAAGGATCAGCCCAGCAGTATCAGCCCAATAATTTTGATTCAGTGCTGAATACTGGTCCACTGCTGAGGTAGTCCTCCTCCATTAACTTACAAGTTAAGGAAAAGAATAAGAGGCTGATGGAGAAATTCAAGCTCATTTTGTTGGTGTCATATGGGCGTTGTAGTGTAGGATGAGCTGAGTAAAGACAGTCAGAAATGGGAACGGAAGAGCAACTAGTACTTTGCGTAATATGAGGCTTTTACCTAATTTATTCAACCCGTAGGAGTGTGGCTGATAACAGAATAAAACGGAGTAATTTCAGGCTCAGGGAGGACTAGGCAATAGTTTGAGTTAGTAAAACAGGAGGTGTTTCATTTTGCACCAGATAGAAAAAGCTCCCAGCAGTGTCCCGAAGTTCACAGGCGTTCTCGCCTACACACGTTGCCTTTTTGTCTGTGTACTACTGTTGTGTCTTCCATCCTGTATCATTACTCTGTCTAGCCTGGTATTTCTGAGGTGAGCTGTCTGCTCTCACCACCACCACTTTGCTTATCCTCAAGTGCCACTTAATAAATCCCTTATGGGACCCTTAGGATGATGTAATCATAGCATATCTCCATGAAATATGTCATCAATTATTTCATAAGTAAAAGATTTCTCTTTCCTGAAAGTAGGATACATGCTAAACGAAGGCTGGGGATTCACTACTTTCCATGGAATGAATTAGGATTTAGTAAGGAGTGATATGTGAGGTAGTTAGCCTCGAGGTCATTATCTCATAAAATTAGCCTCACAAACTCTGTAGTAATTCAAAACATACTGCTGGCTTATTAAACCAAATGACCCTAACCCGACTGAATCATCAAGCAAATATCACATTCATAACAGTTAAGTTACAAGTTTGAAGATTCAAGAAGTGTGTGTGTGTGTGTGTGTGTGTGCGTGTGTGCGTGTGCGCGTGTGTGTGTGTGCGCGTGTGTGTGTGCGCGTGTGTGTGTGTGTGTGTGTGTGTGTGTGTGTGTGTGTGTGTGTGTGTGTGTGTGTGTGTGTGTGTGTGTGTGTGTGTGTGTGTGTGTGTGTGTGTGTGTGTGTGTGTGTGTGTGTGTGTGTGTGTGTACTCTGGCACGTGTGTTCTCACATCTCTGTCTCTTCTCTTTCCTCTGCCAGATGGACAACTGGTATGCGAGCGGACACTTAAGTACTTCCTTGGCATTGCAGGCAGAAAGTGGGTGGTGAGCTTCCAGTGTGAGTCCATCTCGCTTCATAATCAAACCCTATCTCTGATGGATTGGGAACAATTACTGTAAATGTAAAACAGCATGGTGGGGGAGGGAGCACATACTAGGCATGGATGAAGAGGGGGGTGATTTCTTACATAATACAACAACCGCCAGAATAGTGTTTATGCTTTCGACAATAAGCTCCGTTTTTGTTCTCATTTCCTCCCCACAGGGATTACTGAGTGCTTCAAACAAGGGAAAGTCTTAGATGAGGTACGTTTGCCTGTGTGTTCAGCGGCAATTTCCTGTTACATCTCTGTACGTGTAGATGTTGAATCAAGGCTGCATGATGAATCCCTCCATGTGTTTTACTGTGATACCTCATAAATTATTTGTCATCCAATTGCTCTGGCAATCCTTGCATCTGGGTCTTTGCTGTACACGTATAGTTCTTTGCCAGGCTTTGTTTAGTTTCAACATTTATTTAAAATGATTTTTGAAATGTCATCTGGGTCAGTCCGAAAACAATTTATGCGCATCATATATATGTAAATGGATCCCGCACAAACCAAAAGATGAATACTTAAATTGGAAAATGTTAAATGTACTGTTAAAGATACACCCCAGAGTTTATTTGACTCTCATTTTGAGTCTGTTCCATCTTGTTCTTGAAGAGCTTGACTTGTATATGATGCCTTGGCTTATTAGATGTTTGTTGGCACATCATGCAGACAAAGCCACAGCCACAAAATATATGTAAAATTCATGTTAAGCTGTCAGCTACAGTCAGTAAATTGGAGAGTGAAAAGCAGCTCCAATTATCAAGACATGAAAAAAGCCAGTAGTGGCGTGACAGTGTTTCAACAGGGATGCCATACTGCCATACTGTATAATATACTAATGAAGTCGGTTGTTCTTTTCCAACAGAGTCCCTTTGAAGTACGAGGTGACGTGGTGAATGGGCCCAATCACCAGGGTCCCATGAGAGCTCGTACCACAGAAGACAGGAACGTGAGTCCCACATACACTACACTGCACTGACCATTATACACTGTTTATTTTAGCGAAACGCGACTCAGTTTATGGTACAAACACATTTTATAGGACAAACCATATTAACCATGTTAAAGGGGCACTCATCCTTTTAACATGTAACTCTGGCCCCAATTTAACCAAAGCCTTTCATGCAAAAACTTTTAGCATGTGCAAAACCAATTACATAACCCCTGGTTGGTCAAGCAAATTGTCTTGCACCTATCACAAGTCTTAGTGCTGACTTTGAACATTGCAAAAGTTTTTGTACCCACTAAAGGTTTTAGTAAATTTTGGCCTCTCTATGCAGATTGCTAACAACCGCGTCACAGTGCTACTGCCTGATGACCAGTTTGAACAAGTTGATAGCTAGCTGTACCATCAATAGCGCTGCAGTGATAGGTGGGACATTAACACTAGTATGTGATTGGTTGCTGATGGACAGTGTTACGCAAAGGTTCTAGCTGCAGCCAACCTTTCTTTGCCAGTAAAGGATGAAGCAAGGCAACCTTGGTCAACACTGGCCAATATTTCTCTGGTCCTAGAAAATGAATGGACTTGCAGCAACTGGTTTCTGAAGTTGCTGGGGGGAGTGCTTGGAAAGAGATGGGCTGGGTATTGGAAAAAATATCAATTTTAAAGCACCAGAAGGTACTGAAAAGCTTCAGAATGATGGATACATACACTGGATTCTCACGTTTTCTACTGGTTTGTGGGCATTTCTTTTTGCAAGCGTGCTCTGATTCAGTGAAGAAAAACAAAAAAAAAGTGTACCAATGATGAACAGGAAAGTTACTCTTGCATAATAAACTCAGGCTGAAAAAAGCACTTTTTCAGGAACAAAAATCATGGACCTGGCTGTTATTGGATTTGAACCGGTTTCTTCCTTTTGCAATAGTCTCTTTGCTTGGGCCCTGTTGTAAAAAGGTAATCGCAATTTTCCTGTTGGTGTAAGGCCAGTGGGACTAGCTCTTTTTCCACTGAGGGGGAAAATTAGAAATGGCTAGATGTCATGTTGGCCATATTGCTTCCTTTGAAGAGTCCCCACTAATTGAATTAGCTAGTAATTTCAGGCTTATTTAGGGGGGGTTTCATCACAGTCCCAACACTTTGATGGAGTCAGACAGATTGTCCTGTTCATATTCCCTTTCTGTCGCCTGCACCAATGTGACAAGACAGACTAACAGATGAAATTGTGCACCAGGGAGTTTGTCACCAGAATGTTGATTCCCAGGAAATCAGTGGAAGCAATTGTGTGTGTGTGTGTGTGTGAGTGTGTGTGAGAGTGAGAGAAAGAGCTTGCACTTACATGTGGCTGTCGTGCGTGTTATCACATCACAGGCTCTAATACCTCCTGAAGGACATTAGGTGTTGTCTAAATTAAAAATCTGTAACAGGGACAGTTTTGTGTCAGACCAACCACCTCTGGCTAATGATCGTTATAGATGGACGTGGAGGTGTGAGAAATCAGCCTTTCTCTCTCCAGTAACTTGGACATTTATCTTCTAAACACTTCCATCCAGCCATGGATATGAGACTTTGATGTGAGGCGTTGTCTCCCTTTTTATAGTTAGCATGGTTCAAAGAAGCGTTTTTCATTCCCATTTCAGGCAAGCTTACTGACCCTGAGTGCAGTGAAGCAGTGTGTCCCTGGTGTTGTGCAGGTTGTGTTTTTTGTTTTCTTTGTGTGTGACATTGCCACAGAGAAGGTGGTGCAGTTTGTTCTTTGTACTACTACTCATCCTTGAACTAAAAGTACTACAGTGAGTAAGTGAGCAATGAATGAACAAGGTCTTGATGTTTTTTTCCACAATAAGCAACGATAATTGTTTCGATAATTGTTTTTACATTTTCTTTTCTGGCACAAGGTATTAACAATGGACATGTTAACATAGTACAATAAACACTATATAAACAAAGATTTATACATGCACACACTCACACACATACAAGCGCACAACCCACCCACATCATTCATACATGGGGAAAAAAAAGAAATAGAAAGACGATAACTGTTTCACAATTGACTTGAACAAACTTTGCTTTCACTTGACTGCAGAAATGTTGCAGTCAATCTTGCAGACATCTACATTAGATTATTTTATCCCTGTGTCTTCTTTCTCTCTCCAGCTGCTCATGAAGGGCTACCGGATCTGCTTCCAGGGGCCGTTCACGGACATGACCACAGGTAAACCCCAGCACTGTGATAAGAAATATTCAGCTAGGAAAGAAAACAATATACCAGCTAAAAAAACTATAACTAAACTTGTTTGTATTTAGAAATTTAACGTACATTTCACTTTATTTAGATGTATGTCATTATGGTATGTGTGCTTACAAAACACTATTCAGATTCAATTAAATTGCATCAAAATTGAGGAGTCATCAGAGAACCTATGCACTGTAATCCCCAATTCATCTGTTTTGAGTTGGCACAACTCAAACATTTTGAGGAAACGGCTTGCACACATAATGAAAGAGTACAGTTACTCAAAACGTGACCATTGGTTTGTGTCAATACAACACAAATTATTTTAGCAAGAAAAGTTTAAGTACATTTTACTCAAATGTGATATGACGATATATAGAGTGAGATACTTCACTTCTGTACACCTGTACACTCTAACTGGATCACCCCCAGTGTGCTATCAAGCTTAAGTGGTAAAAAAATAATAATTCTGCAAATCAGCTCTGTTCTCTTTTGAGTAATATCTAATATATCTAATTAATTAATATCTAATATCTAATTAATGAAAGGAAGTACAAGTTGCATGATTGTAAAAGATGAGCTGGCTGTGATTTTTCTCAAAACTCACATAATCCTCTTCATATGCAAATTTCAGTGGCATACAACGAGAGAACAAACTGATGCCATACAGTGATGTACAGTATGTCCAGTATATATCTAGCTACATATTGTAGTTGCACTAATGTCTCAAAACTAATGTGGTAATTATTTATTGATGATAAAATGCTATACACAGCGCCTTTAACTAGCAAGTTAAGTTTTTTAACATTACTGTGTTCTCCATAGAAGAGAGGAAGGCAGCTGATCACTAGGGAATCAAAGAGATGAGATCACATTCAAATAAACTGATAATTAGGTTTATGTCATCGCCTTGAATGCACTATGGGGCTGTCAAACTTGGAAAACTGCACATGGAATATGATGTCAGCAAAATTCTAAGTAATTCATTATTTTGTATGGGAGTCATGTTCACCTAATAATTTATGAGTAGTTTTTTTGTGCTTTTTCAGTTACAAATAACTGACAATAAACAGTAACATGAAAAAAAAAAGTTTTAGTTATAGTCACAGAATTATTTTATCTTCACAAAGACTAAAATAAATAACATTAATATGAAAAGTTGCTTCTATCATGAAACAGTCTTTTGCTCCAACCAAGCGTTGTTCTCACAATGATGGAGTGAAGTGGGCATGTATAGCATAAGCTGGTCTCATATACAGTGTTCACTCTGTGCATGCTTTGCAGAAAGGATGGGGCGATATGAAGTGTTTTGTTTTGTTTTTTGTCCCATGTTGCAATTGTCTGGAGGCATGAGGCACATGCTTGGTGTTTGAGTATGTTGAGATCTGCACAAGGCAGTACTGAGAGTTCTTAAGAGCTGTGTGCAATACAGACCTTTGGCAAGCCATGCGGTAAACGACAGGGAATAGATAATGTATGTTAAATTTATTTTCTTTAAAAGATCTGCAATAATGGGATAAATCTGCCGCCACCTAACCACAATTGTCAGAGTTTCATCCAGATTATTCCGAGGCTTTCTCCATTGAACATAAAACTGTAATTTCTTTTTACGATATAATGTATGAGAGACTAGTTAAGGTAGTTAAATCGGCTTAATTGAATTTATCATTAGATACCATCCGCCAGCCATTTTAAAGCCGTCTCCAATTCCTTTGATTTTCCTCCCCACCTCTAGTCCATTCTTGTTCTCTTGGTACACTGATTAGGCTTTGCTAGTTGTCATGCTATGAGCGTAACCACAACGCTCGAACCCCAGAGGAATCGTAACACCTAGATAATGAACTTTCTGTACATTGGCCAAATGAAACAAGAGAGGATGTGGACTTTCATTTGCATAAGGTTTCCAAGGACTGGAATGCAAAAAACCCAAAGGTGGCAGTGTTTTGTGGAATGCCCCTTTACCCCAGCCACAGGCACGCTGGTTGCAATGTTCTGTTTTTTGAGACACAAATTAGTTTGCTACACCATACTTTTTCCTCTTTACTGCTGTCTGCGTCCTGCAGGACCCCGATAGACACCCGCCTGGCTTTGAGGAGAGAAAAGAAAAAAGGGAAATACAAGAAGGACTGCTAAAGTAGGTTCACAGAGGTTTTGACTGACACGAAGAACAGCTTGAAACCTGCGCTGTGTAACACCTGTCATTTTGGGACTGGAGAACAATGACAAGTGATGCTAGAGTGTGGGTGGATTGAGTATGGACTTATGAGTTTAGTGAGTCATTTCTTGTGTAGTATCTTTATATTGCACAGTGGTTGCTATGGAGTCAGTGTGCCCTCTGGAACTTATTTTCAAAGTAAGCTCACAGTCATAGCCAAAGTGCTCCTGCAACAAATAGGCTGAAAGAGGTTCTCGTCTTTCAAAATGCTGGAAATGGTGTGCGCACGGTGAAAATGGGCCTTACAGTCTCTGCGCCAGCCTTGTTCATGAACTTATGTCCTAATGATTGTAGACAGTTTCTTTTAGCCTATAAAGCACTTCACCTCCTAGTGTAAAGTAGAGAGTTGTTCAGTGTCCTTCCATACAAAATACTCCCTGTTGATGCACATTCTCTTCACTCTTACAACATGGATGAATGGATAGGTAGATCATGGGTGAAGGTCTCAGGGGGGGCATTTAAAAAAAAAAAAAACACAAGCCGAAATTCTTCTTTCCCCTCTTCCCGGGGCTCCTAAAGTGCTCCTACAGTATATTCCTGCTGCCTGCTGGATCGATGAAGCTGCGCTAATGGGTCAACATCTGCTAGCTAGCGTGAGTAGTTTAAAGGCTTGCTTTTACACGGTACAACATGAGGATGGAGTCTGTTTTCTTCATCCCAACAGGATTTCATGCATTATTTAATTGCTCGATGTTGTGTATGTTATGTGATAAGGGTTATCTGTAACATGTATTGTAAGTTGCTTGATGCTTTCCCAACATGAGCGTTGTCATGTAAAAGGAAAAGAATGGGAAACAATGGATGACATTTTCATTTGATGATGGTCCATTTGGTGTTTGATGGATTATGTGAACACGTTTTCCTCATCCAGTTCTTTTTGAGTTAAATGCGAGTTGACTGATGGAGTGAGATGCACACACCGAATGAGTGGAGAGTCTTGTATTGACCTCTTCTCCCACCCTCTGATCAAAGGAAATTTGATCCTGAAATGAATCTACGCTCAGTATCTCCTTGGTTGAAAGAAAAAGAAAGATCACAATTCAGTTCTGACCATGTTTAAAAAGGGTTTCCTCAACAGTCAGCTATTACAGCCAAGCTTTTACTCAAGTGTGTGTGTGTGTGTGTGTGTGTGTGTGTGTATGTGTGTGTGTGTGTGTATGTGTGTGTGTGTGTGTGTGTGTGTGTGTGTGTGTGTGTGTATGTCCATCCCAGGTCAGATGGAGTGGATGGTGGAGCTATGTGGAGCAGCTGTAGTGAAAGATCCACTTCTCCTCGACAGTAAACGGGTAAGAGCATCCAGCCTTTCCCGCTTCTAAATAATTGATTCTAAATAATAACAGAAAATGTAGACAAAAGTAAACAGTAGCATATTGCCTAAATAGTTTTGTCTTAATTATTTTTGTGCAATGATTTTAATTTTAAGTATTCATAGCCACTATCTGCTGGTCCTACTCATAGCCTGGTTATAGTCTTTGGTCCTCTAGTTGTCGTTATCACTACTGGGTACTGTGTATACTACTACCGCTTCCAGTTCCATACATCATGGGGCAAATGTTTTAGGGGCTAAGTGATTTTTATTAAGAAGTCAACATCTGCACATGCTCCATAATCTGTTTCATCTTGAAATATAGCACTTACCCCGACAAATAATGTTCACAGCAAGCCATGACACAGTTTGATCTACAGGATTACCCAACAATGATCAGAGAAAAGAGGAATGGGTTTGGCCCTGCTAGCAAATCATCAGTTCGCTGGCTCAAAAGCCTTTGGGACTAGAAAGCCACTTGGCTGCCAGGTCTTTACTCAGATCTGTCCTATTTGTTGGAGTTGTAATGTTGGAAACTGCATAATGATTTCACATTAAAGACTTCATGTATTGGTAACCGGAGCACAATCCATGATATATTCTTGTGATGGAAAACAAATATGGGAATGAGTTATGCAAGCGGAATATGTGGGAGGGTGCCATTTCATTCATAAATCTCAATAGCAGCAACTGATTACAGAGTATTTGTGGAGGGGACAATAAAGAACAAAGCACTGATGAAATATGATTGTTGCCAAACAATTCACCATATCAGCAAACAAATTATATCAAGATATTTTCTGGGATCATTGTTCCTTTTTGATCTCACTTAGATGCTTAACTGTGGTAAAGATGAACTAACAGAACATTGTATGAATGTTACCTTGGTAACCAGAACTCAGCACAGCGCCTCAAGCTCACCAAGAGCTGTCAATCAAAATGTTATGCCCCCGAGTTCCGGTTAAGTAAGCTACCCTTCAGCATTAACGGGAAGCATGAAGAAAAGGGTTTTTGTCGTGGTTTTAGCACAAATTTCTTGTGCCGAGGAACATCATTTAAATCAGTAATTGAATTAGGGGATAGGGATGATTGTGTTTTTGTTACCCTCAGGTGTTTCCAGGGAAACGGATATCGGCAGCAAAAAGTTTTCATTTTTCAAAGCTTATAAGCCCATACAATACATTGTTTAGTAAAGTATTTTTTTAAGCTGGAAAATGAATACATGTCTCAAGTTTTAAATGTCTCAGCTTCATCGTGTGCAAATGTCTTCCTCCGCATCAGACATTTGGGATCCCAAACAAATGGCGTCTCGATCCTCTTCCTGACGACTGCCCATAAAGTATTCAACCTCTGATTTTTTCCCACACAATATAGTATATCATGTTCCATTTTTAATGATTCCAGTCCACTCATAATGTGCTTAAGATGACTCATGTATTATGAGCAACACAAGTAAAGTATTACCTGCAGGAAGAAGGCACAGCAGAGCACAAACCTCTGCCAACGCTGAACAATTCTCCACCTCACAAAGCGTCAGCGTCCGTAACGGTTTATGTTTGTTTATCGTTTGTCTTCCAGGTTTGATTTTCAGAGAAAATAGCACTTGAATGCAATGCTGATTAGCAGCCAACTTGGAAGTCCCAGATGTCGGACTTAGATAATTGCAGAAATCCCAGACTGAGAGCGATCTTTCCTCCAAATTTCAGCCAAATCTGTTCGTTACTCTTTGAGATATTTTTTCTAACAAACAAACAAACAGACAGACAGTCAAGGGTGAAAACATACCTTCCTTCTAACTTTCTTGTCAGAAGTAATAACTTGAACCAGTACAATGCATGGCAGTCGAATATATATTCTAACAGTAAACTCTTGCTCATTTTGTAGTGTTAAATTGGGTGTTATATATCGTTTCTATTCCATTTTCCCACAGAAGTCCCACCAGCTGGTTATTGTGCAGCCTGGATCAGAGTCACCGCAGTCCAAATACAGCAGTGAGTCTTATCTGAAAATGAAATTTCATTTTCTCCAGCTATACTTATACACATACCTGAACACAAAATAACATTCTCTCAATCTTGTAGTCTCTTCTCACTCAATCACACACACACACACACACACACACACACACACACACACACAGCGTCACCCACACACTCTCACATACAGAGTTCATAAAGACGGGGATTAGACTGACAGCAGCAGGGGGAGCTGGTTACATAATTCATGCACGGCTTCGCCTGGGGGTTAGAGCCTGGCACTAGGATAGACCTGTGGAGTGTTAGACAGGAAGTCTGCGTGTGCGTGTGTGTGCGTGTGTGTATGTGTTGGTATTTTTATTATTCCTGTAAGGACCAGATTGAGTTCTTAGCATTAGAAGTGTATATGTTTTGGGTAAGTGAAGACATTTTGACCTGTTCTCATTTTGAAAAGGGCTGTTTAAGGGTTGAGCTTAGAATTAATTAATTAGATATGCATTAGTGTTGGGTTAAGGTTAGTGCTGCAACTAACGGTTATTTTCATTATTGATTAATCCATCGATTATTTTTCTGATTAATCATTTAGTGTATAAAATGTCCAAAATAATGACAAATGCCCATCACAAGTTACCAGAGACCAAAGTGATTCTTAAAATTGCCAAAAAATCTCAAATCTGACCAGCAGACAAAATCCCAAAGTATTCATTTTATAATTATATAAATGGAGTAAAACAAGCAAATCTTATCTTTTATGAAGCTGTAACCAGCAAATGTTTTGTATTTTTACTTGTTAAATGGCTAAAACAATTGACAATTATTAAAATTATAATCTATTCATTTTCTGTAGATCGAATAATTGACTAATCATTTCAGCACTATATAAGGTAAGGTTAGATTTGATAGTTTACTTCTGTCTCCAGAAATGTGTCTTGCGTGAAAAGTGCAATCGTGCATAAAAATATAAAAAAAAACGAAATAAAAACACATTCAGGTCAGACACGGTTATAATAACAAAATTCACAGACATTAATAACCTATGAGCCCCCTGAGGTGCAGACCCTCCCACCAACCCCATAGTCCTTAGGCATGTATCTGAGAGGGTTAAGGCATTAATGTAGTGAATGGAATGTCCTCACAAGTGTAGGAATACATATTAACAAGTATTCATGCATGGCTGTTAGTGCATGTGTGTGTCTATTAGTGTGTGTGTCTGTCTGTCTGTGCATGTGTGAGAACTGGTTGGAGAGTGGCAGAATGATGAAATGGCAAACGCTGCCAGCGAAAATGAGACAGGTCCCCAACAAGAGTGAGGGGAGTGACTTCCCAAGAAAGTGAGTGTGAAGGAAGGTAGGCAGCAGAGAAATGGCCGAGAGAAAATGTCAGATTGGAGAGAGGGGAAATGTCAAAACAAGTTGGGCACAGAACAGAGAGGCTGCCATGGAAAGAGGGAAGTTGACAGTTTGAAAGAGAGAGAAAGCGAGTGGCTCTGAATCCCTCCCTCCCTCTCCTGGCATCCTAATTTGCGCTGCTGCATATTTAATGTGGCCTTTCCTCTTCCACGTCCTCTGGCACTCACAGCCCAGGTAATCAAGTAGCCTCCCGCCCCCTCCACCCCCCCTCTGCACCATCGATTGGAATCACACACGCATTTTCTCTCTCTCTCTCTCTCTCACTCTCTCCCTCTCTCTCTCTCTCTGTCTCTGTCTCTGTCTTGACCATCCTCCACGTAATGGAAATATATTCTCTTTACATATAGCCATGTACAGTTCGGTATGTACACACACACTCAAGATTATGTTTTTTACATGACATGCTCTTGACTTGTTAGCACAGGTTATTGCCTTAAAGGAAAATACTACTGATTTTAAGAATTTACAAGTTTCCCAAAGATAGGATAAAATCTTAGTTCTCTTTATATGTTATTCCTACACTTAGTATTAGTGAGCATTCACTATTGTCTGTTATAGCTAGAAATGATAGAGAAGAGTTTTAGGTTATAGTGATGAATTGGAAAAGATAGTTTGATAGTGAAGGTTTTCTGGGGATAATTTATAATTGTAACTTATGTATATATAACTTATTGTAAGTCACTTTGGACAAAAGCGTCTGCTAAATAACGTAATGTAATGTATTGTAGTATAAAGCTCATATGGATGTAAAAGTCAAGACAAACATTTGAGTCCAGAAAGAGAGTCTCCCCTTCATTGTAAATGTTAGCAGCTCCAATCTTTACATCAGTTTGACACCTTTGAGCAGTATTCCCTTTTCAGATATTATGGCTGTGCACATATGTGATTTTGTTGTCACTGTCAGAGAAAGCTCATCCTCCACCTTCGTCCTCTCCTCAGCTCTCTCGAGGCGAGCTACAGTTGTGACCCGCGGGTGGCTGCTGGATACCGTGGCAACCTACACCCTCCAAAACTACAACGACTACAGAACATGAGCTGGGGGACCTGTTGCATCGTCATCATCTGCCTGGGACTCATGTTGTCTTTGTATGAACCAACCTACAACTAATTTTTTATGACCAATAAGTAAAACTATCATCTGCCCATTTTGTTCAGGAACAGAGAGCACAGTGTGATGTACAAGCTTGGTCTGATGTATATAAAGTTTATTTAACAAAAGAGGCTTGAATTGAGTCCTTTTTGGGGGGGTACAAACACACACACACACACACACACACACACAATGGGCCGTACGGAAACCAAAGAGTAGGAAACCAGGACCTTATGCTTAATGTACCAGTTTGCCTCTTAATGACTTATCACATGACGTGATAATGTGATCAACAACCCTCACTCAGTATTCTTATGTATTTTTTCGGGACTAATGCCTCTTAATTGATCAATTCTTCTAGTCAAACACAGGCCAATCAATATTTGTATATATTTGTTCACATCTCTCTCCCAAAGCCAGAGAGCCAAGTCTCAAATCAAGAAACAAACCATTGGTGGGCTGATTTATTGATCTAATTAAAGAGTCTTGGTGGGGGGTTGAGAGAAAATAAGACTTGGGGTGCTGAGGTATAGTCCTGAGCTGTGTTTGGAACTGGCTGCTATCTATATTTAACATATTAAGTGTGACATACAATTAAGTATGTAGTGTGTTTTGAAAACACAATGTGCTGGTTTGGTGTACGTGAGACTTTCAGCTCTGTGATGGTGGACGATGGATGAAGTGCGCAGTACTGGTGTTTGCCAGATTTCAAACGACTACGAATGTGGCCAGAGGGGTGCAGAGTGCTGCTGTAAGGGGCGCAGAGTGGTTGCAGCTGTGGTACTCTTCAGGCGGAATTGACTTGACTGGTCTTTCTCAATAAGCATTCTTTTCCGTTCGTGTCACCCGAGGATGCACTTGATGTTATATATAATGGCTAAAGTACGATTCCAAAACAAAAATACTGAGGACAGAGGACGGACAAAATCCCAGAAATGTACTTGGCAACCACAAAATATCAAGGATGCAACGAACAGCGACTTATGAACAGCGGCTGATGAGATTAAATCAGAAGCCCCAAGATTCATTGTAAAAATGACGTATCATGTCCAAACTAGTTGATATGGGATATGAACACCTGTGTTTCTTAATTGATGGTGTGACTTCAAGCACACAGCTCATCTCAAACTGTAAAGAAGCCTTCTCTGTTCTTATGTTCTTGTAAAGTTTGTTCTCTCCGAGACAAATTGCGAAGAACGCTCTCCATAAGAACAGAAGTATCAATTTGTAATTTGTGGATTTGATAATCACCTTTGTTGTCAGGTCTGTGTGAATTGCTGGCTCAGCCCTCTTTGTTTATGTTGTGCTTACAGTTGACTGCTGTCCATAGTACTGAAGCGGAGTTGCCCAGAAACCTGACAGAGCTTGCTGTCACAGTTTTTATCATAGTGCTATGGGCTCTGAAAGAGAAGATGTACGCTTGTCTCCAGATTTGTTATATATGTTTTTGCTCAGTCCCAATTTACATATGATGAAACATTTTAGTTGATACTATATGGTATAGTGGAGAACAATTTGCAGCTACAGTAATACAGCATAGTTAGTTCAGTACAGCAAAGTATGCAATTATGAAATGGAAAATGTATCAGCCTGGGAGTAAATAGTGCATCTTATGAAAAAATGTGTTTAGTTACTTTAAGAAAGAAAAAAATTCAGAAGTCATAGTCAAGGATAGTGTAGCTTGAAATGAATGCTATATGTGTGTTTTTCTGGAACTTTAAAACTGTTTTGCTGGGTTCAACATTTTTCTGAGTGACCATCACCACACTGCCTGGACTTGGCAATATGAAGGGTGTTGATTATGCAGGTCAGAAAACTAGCTTGGCTTAGGGGTCAAGAAATCCCAACCCCTCACTATAAAGTGGAAGCCTTAGACTAGCAATTTCATCCTTGGGGTTTCAGAAAAAAACTGTTTATATTTACCTTGACTTCCCCCGTGTTATGGTATCCTCTCAAGGTCTTATGTATTTTAATAAGCCTGTGTCATGCCTGTTCTTCGATATTCTCACCCCTGCTCCACGGTTCTTTGATTGGTGTTTGCAAGGCCCTGGTGTATAAAAGCTTTCCGGTCGTGGTGGAGAGCCGGTAGCTTTCCCTGAACAAAACCAATACGCTTAGGGGGGGAGGAAAAGGCAGGAACATGCTCTGCCAAGAGTTTTCTTGAATTATTGAACAGCCAATGTGTGGGAATAAAATGAGAGAGAAGAGATTTAGAGGAATGGGCCATGTGAGGGGACAACAATGACCTCTGTCTGTAAGCAGTGTACAAGCTTGCCTGTAAGCTTCAGAAGATGAGAGGCACACGTCAAACGAGACCGCATTCAAATACTGCAGTAGAAAGTAGTGCTGCCATACAACTTATTTATTCATGGGCAGTGGTTACCAAGTAAAAGATAAAAATCTGTGACAAAGGTACAATTTAAAACGCATTGAAATCAATCAGCACCAAGAGTGCCGCACCAAATTCACATCTTCTAATACGCATGAGCTGTAAAATTTCCATCCTAATGTAAATTTAGATGAGAGAGGGAACGATCCTTCTGTAGCAGAAGTACTGCCACAAGACACACCAATCTATTTTACTCAAGCCAGAAGGTGTGAATTGTAACCTCTATCACACACACACACACACACTCTCTCTCTGCTCCCATTCCTCTGCATCTTTCAAAAATGTGCAGTAAGCAGAGAAAGCCTCAAGCTGGACGGTAACATCACACTACAAATCACCAATGAATCAGAAATATATTCAGTGCCACATGGCCAATATTGGACAAACATCTTAAAGACTAAGACGAATCAAATTTGACATTTTTTGCATGCCATTGCCAAGTTTAAAGTTGTTGGTGTTAAACTTCTCATGAATGAAAATAGACTATTGGACTATTCATGGACTATTCATGGATAGAAGGCAGCCAATATCAGACTAGCTTAACAGCTTAATGTTGTTAGTAGCCCAAAGGCAGTCAGACGAACAATCCTGAAGACATCCCCCCATTTTGCATGCTTGCTTTGAAACACCTTATTATCAACAAATTACCACTTAACCTTTCATTTGGTCTTCTGGCATCCATAACCTGCAGCATTTCTTGATAGTACTTTTGGCCTCTTCTACTTTCACTTTCCTTGTGAAGCCAATGAAACACAAGTCCTTTGTTGAGCCACTATCTTACCAATGACTAAATGTGGATATGGATTAGATTCTGGGAGTGGCCAGCCTTTTTATGCATAAGATACACTTCTTCCTTGACTATCTTGAGGTGAGCCACGAGCACCAGTCAAGCAAGCACAGTGAAAAGCATGACTAACCAGACTTAGGGAAACATCCAAAGTCACACTGGAGCCCGAAAATCACAAAAAAAATCAAACCCCATATGTCTGGAGTTCATAACTACTAAAATGTTGGTGAAAGCAGCATGGAAGAAGCCAATGATTTTGTGTTCATAACAAAGTCTAAATTCTAGCTATTTGGGAAGATAAACAAAAAGCACATTTGTGTTCATATCTAAAATAAAAAAGTTACAAAAACAAAACAGGCAAGTTCTGGGTCCTTTAAAAGATTGATGACAGCATTTCCCCCTGGTTCATTACCAAAATATTGCAAAAATTGAATGCTGGCTATTCAGTTTTGAGATAAATATTTGAACAAGAAATATAATATTTTCTTACAGATCAATACATTTATTCTTTTTGAAAAACAATATAAAATACTGAGTGCAGCACAAAAATAGTTCTGCCGAGAAGTTCTGCACACCCATTCACATTGTAAACACAATTTGTGTCAAAGAGTTTGTTCTCTCTTAGGCTTGTCCAACCATTAAAAAATGCTCCCTCTTGCCTCACCAGCTCTAACACCATTTTCTATCTTTTTTTTTTTTTTTTTAAATTGGTTAAATCATTTTCCAGGTTCAGGATTCAGTGCGAGTCAAGCTTTCTGACATTGCGCAATAACCGGCGCAACTCGCCAAAATCAGCCCCCTATATGTCTGGAGTTCATTTTAGTTCACAGCTACTAAGATTTGAGTGAAAACGGCGTATCATTACCTGTCTGGTTTGTTCACATAACTTCACTTAGATAAGCAAGTTCCTTAGCTTTATCAACCTTCAACACATTTCCCCCCTCATCTTATAACCAGTGCTCCATAATGGAGGCCATGCTCATCCGTGTGATTGGATGACTGTTGAACTTGATGAGTAGGCTATATATTTTCTCCAATTCTATTTTTCTATATTTTTTTTAAATTCATCCTGCAATCAACTGTGACCCCAGGTTTCCCACTCCATGTAGAACCAGATTTTGGAATGAAATTGGCCTGTCAGATAAATGCCTACCTATAACTGTACAACAAATTACTCTTTCCTTAACTGGGTGGTGTTTGGATTGACATACAGCAAAGCAATATACCAAAATAACACTCTACAACTAAAGATTCTTAGCTCACTTGAAAATGTAATGAGATTTATAAGTGCACCAAAATGTAATCACACTCCTCAGACAATTGGTTGTTAGACAGTTTCCTAGTAAAAGGGAGTTATTTGATTGGCCAGTTGTGCATTCTGTACAATGTAGAGCTAAAGTTAGAAAAAGCCCTGCATGTCACTGTTTTCCCTGCATAACATCAAGCTACATTAAACTTTATCCTCAAGGCTTCACGTGCTGTAGTTCTGTCAAATCCATGAGAAATGCGAGTAATTCTTGCATACTGAGACAAACTCACATCAAGCCTGGACAATATCTGTAGACGTGGGACAGCATTTCCTCACATATGGGAAACATGCCACTTTAATAATGTACGCTTCCACTTCTAGCACTAACTCGAGATCCCTGAGGATGTGACAGGGCAGGGGTGTGATGTAGAGAAAGTGTGATGTAGTCCACTATGTAATAAGAAGAACAAATGTGGTTGGGAAGCCATATCTCTAGTACCAAAATCCAATGAACGAGTGGAAAGAGGGCTTTTGAAGGACAAACACGTAGCAGAAAAACATCATACTCCTGTAGGCCAGTCTCAGTGTATAGGCTTGTTCCTTTCTAGTAGAATGAACTTACAGTGGAAAAAGCGACGCCTCAAGGATGCAAGCCCTTGTGTCCACTTGAATGACTGCACTCAATATTAACCCCACATAGAGGTTGGCTTGAAGGCCAAAGTGTTGACTTTAACTTCCTTTGTTTCACACTGTTGAAGATGTTTGTTCCTTGACGGATTGTGCCCAAAGAGCTAGTAATGTTGTATATACACTCACTGAGCACTTTATTAGGAACACCTGTACACCTGCTTATTCATGCAATTATCCATTCAGCCAATCATGTGGCAGCAGTGCAATGCATAAGATCATGCAGATACAGGTCAGCAGCTTCAGTTAATGTTCACATCAAGCATCATAATGGGGAAAAAATGTGATCTCAGTGACTTTGACCGTGGCGTGGTTGTGCTTTGAGTATTTCTGAAACTGCTGATCTCCTGGGATTTTCACGCACAACAGTCTCTAGAGTTTACATAGAATGGTGCGAAAAACAAAAAACATCCAGTGAGCTGCAGTTCTGCGGACGGAAACGCTTTGTTGATGAGAGAGGTCAGAGGAGAATGACCAGACTGGTTCTAGCTGACAGAACAGTCTACAGTAACTCAGATAACCTCTTTACTACTGTGGTGAGCAGAAAAGCATCTCAGAATGCAACACAGCGAACCTTGAGGCGGATGGCACTTTAGTAGCCGGTTGACATTGAGCTGAAAGCTGATACCTACCCAGTATAAGTAAGGTGTTCCTAATAAAGTGCTCGGTGAGTGTATCTGCTGCTGAAAATTACATGGCAAAAATGTATCTCCAGCATCAAATAGGATGTGATGGGCTTTGAGGATATGCATCCGCCATATATCTTACAGAAAAGTAGAGTAATTTGCTCCTTTTGGTTTATAATGTGATTTTTCTTCTGCAAAATCTCTCAATTTGTTGTTTTCGAGGCTCTCCTCTTTTAGCTTCAGGACTTTTTCAGATAAACACCACCTGCCAGTTGAAAGAATGAATGGTCATTTTCGATTGTGCCATAAACGTATATCAATAATTGTTACGTGTGTGACATCTGGCTGCACACAACAAACATAAGTGCTGCAGACAGTGTCATTGATTGCCATGACAACAACTCATCTCAACTCAAAAGCCAGGTGGCCAAAAATAGAAAAAAAAAACCCAGCCCTCTAGGAACAGTAATGTCAGCGCTTTTGCTCCGAGGGCTTTTAAATGCCAGATGTGCAATGCCAGAGTGCCAGGATGCGGCTTTCCTCCAATCAGCTGATTCTTCAATGCAGAGCCGCAGTGGCGTGTAGATTCAGCTCAGTTGTCTCTAACTGTGGCAGTGCTCGTTATGGGAGGCGGGGCTACAATGTGTCACAGAGTAAAGTCTCAGTACTTGCTCACTCACTGCAACACTGTTTGCTTTCTCTGTGACTACACATCGCAATCAACTGAATAATTTGTTTTATGAGTGATTTCCCAGCTAATACAAAGCTTGAGTATTTTGTTAGTTTCATAGACAGAAGGGTTTTGTCAGAAAGCGCTAGAATGTAATTTTCCAATTTTGAGAATAAGAGATTTGTATGTCAATTACTGGTCACAAGGTACCCGAGTTAGGGACACTGATTTAGTTAAGGGTGCATGTGTGAGTAGGCCTTTGTCTAAAAGTAGGTTGCTTGTTAGATGTCTGGATTTGTTGAGTCTTAATGCCTCAGCCTGGGATGGTCTATCCCACAGTGGATGATATTTCTGTTGAAATGTTTCGCAGGGGAAATTAGTACAGAACAATCTGGTTGGCCATCTGGAATGTTTTGGTGTGCAACTGTGTGTGTGTGTGTCTGTGTGTGTGTGTATGCAAACATGCGTACAAGCAGATTGGCATTCACATGGAACACCTGAGGGCAGTAATTTACCCCCCAGCTAAATTCAGCATAGACAGAGTGATTGCTTCTGTTTTTTACAGTAACACATCAACATTGTTGCCCTGAGTTTGTCTGCGCCTCCTACAAGAGCTAAAACAATAGTCACAAACAGTCTCATGGACGGTGTTGCTCAATCTAAAACATAGATGGATATGATGATATGATAGATGGCTGATGAGAGTAACATTGAAGATTCAAGTGTCTTGTGACCCTTACTGCTCACATTTCTCTGCATAACATTAGCATTAAGCATTGGAATGTCTATTTTGATTTAAAATGGCTTTGCCTTCACTAATCATGTTATAACATCTATACCTGGAAGAGTTAAAATGATAAGCGTACATACTTTAATATGAACTGCTCAATATGGACCACATCACTGTGATCATCTATGTCTTAGTGACATCAGTACTGAACATATACCCAGTGGTTGACTGTTTATGGACTCATATGGGAGAGTGCCAAAAAATGTTTGTGGTCAGCATTGTATAGCATTTGACAATGTCTTTATTTTAATTCTACACACATATTTTAAAAGCGTCTTGGACATACTACATGGTTGGTCAGTTTCAGTTGAAATCTTCAGATGAGGCAATGGACTGATCTAAAATAAAATAAACTTCTTACACAGACACTGTTACCAAAGAACGTGAACCTAAACAAGAAAGAAATCCATCCGTTCTAATATATTGGTTTAATGGGTATAACCCAGCTATTTTAGGTGCTGTCTGTGTTTCGATACATGAGGATGTGGGTGTTTGTGTGCACTCTACACACACACACACACACATCAGCACTCGGTAGTCTAGATGCTGTGAATAATGAGTGCACTTGTCTGTGATGACCCTGATTGCTCTCACGCTTTGCTACTGTGATTCTCACTCGTCTCTGGCCTGCAGCCTCCCACAGCATTTCAGCCGTATTTTGCTATCACCCCATGGCCGCAACCCAAACACTCTCATACAAGTGGGTTTTCATCAAAATGCTTAAGGCCAGGTCATGGACAGGGAAGATATGTAGAAAGCCAACCAGTTAGTGTAGAGGTTTCCTTGTACTTGTGAGCAAGTCTGTACCACCACCAAGATTTCCTCCTGTAGAAAAAAGGATACTGAAGTTAGAGTTGGAACAGAGCATTTTTATCACATCTGATGCCCTCCAGTATGCGCTTCATTCACTCCTAGTTACAATTTCAATGGTCACACCATAGTGAAAATAATTACAGCAACGTGCTTGCATGTGCAGTTATTTGTGAACTTTGTTGTGTGTATGTGCTTTCTCTGTCCTTGAATCCACATTTTTGCCGCCTTCATTGTTGTACAGAGAGAACAGAAGGAGAAGCCTTGGCCCTTGTGGACACAGGCCACATATATTTTTAATCTGCTCAATTTTACATACTGTTTAAATGGGTCCTGCATTTTTAATGACTCACTCTCTCCCCCTGACACGGCAACCATTACCCTGGCATTGCCATTGTGTAGCTTGTATTGGATAGTTGATGCTTGTTGCTAGCCTTAGATCAGTTGAATTCCTTTTCCTTCTGATGGTAAAGGCAAGGATTTGAGTAAAATGTAATAGATCAGTGCTGTCAGGTGTCTTCTACCCTCAGAGCATTAGGGTGCAGTTTTATGACTACTGACACTGTGCAAGCGGGGAAAGCATTAAAGATGCAGAAGGGTTGAGCCTAGGTGGTCACTGATCAGTGTTACTTTATAGTGGGATTAAAATGAAAAATGGACCCCCTGCGAAGTGTGTTTGTTTGGAGATAATGGTACATCTAATAATAATGTGGGAAAAGCAATAAATATGGATAGATTTTCTCTTGTTGTCTTGCTCAAAAGTACATAAAGTTCCTTCCCTTACAGAAAAACCTTGTGAACCCTGGAAACAGAATCAAGCTTAAAAATGATAGTTTGATAGTCAACAGTTGAGAGAAAGAGAGACAGGAAGGATAGGAGAGAGAGAGGGGGGTGCGTGCAATGAAGAATCCCAACTGGTGTGTTTTTTCTGTAAGGGTTCCTCTTCACAGCTTATTCACACAGAGACGACATCCTGGAGTCATAGTTCAACCCCACTGAGACAGAACATAACTGCTTAAGTATCCTTGAGCAAACTACTTAACTCCTACATGCTACAGAGGAGCTGTGCTAGCTGGCTGTGCCTGCCAAATTCTACAAAAAAGAATTTCCACCCTGGGGGATTAATAAATAAATTGATTAATTAATGATGTATGGCAAAATGAAAAAAAAGGCAAAATGCCTTTATTTTAAAGATGTTTACCAAATTTTGCAAGGGTTTTGTCATATACAGAATGTTGTGGCCCTCTGACAACTTCTCACTGGCCTGAGACACCATTTTGTTATGGATGTGCCGTTACATCACCATTAAAAATCAGGATATCTCAGACTCCTTATTGTCCTTTACTCCTTTGATCTCTGTATTAATATGTCTGACGCCAACCAGTCTAGCTTCAAAACAGCCACTAAAGTAGTGAATCATTCCACTTTGCCCGAGTGGCTTCTCTTTTTTCAGTCCTCATCATCATGGACCTTTCTTCTGCCTTTGACACTGTCATCCACCACATGCTCCTTGCTGGTGATCTCTGGGTCTGCATTCTCATGGTTCACCTCCTACTTGTCTTACCTCACTAAGCAGGTCTCAAGGAGGGGCACTCTACACCCCGTCTCCAGTGGGGTCCCTCAGGTGTCAGTCTGAGGCCCCTTCCTCTTCTTCGATTGTGTGGACCTGTTATCACCACAACTTCTTTTAGCATTTCTATGCTGACGAGAGTCAACTCCACATTTTGTTTTCTGTCCCCCACACATTCAGACTGAGGTGTGCATCTCTGCTCTCCTAGCTGTCATCTCTAGTTGTATGTCTGCCCACTACTTCAAACTCAATCTCACAAAGACTGAGATGCTCTTTTTTCCCCTGCCCTCTACTCCTTCACCACTCCTGTCCAGACCACCAAGAATCTCAATGTGATTCTAAACAATCTACTGCCTTGTAAGGCCCATATTCACCCAGTGCTGCAGGTTTGCCATCTAAAAAATCTGTTGCATCAGAACCTTCCTAACCTGCTATTTGTTTAAATTTTAATCGTCTCCTGTCTGGACAACTGCAATCTGCTCATAGCCGGCCTCCCAAAATACTCTCTTCAGCCCCTACACCTAGCCCCATACACTAGCCTATCCAAATTCTCCCAGGGTGCCCCCCTCGTTCACTCCCTCCACTGGCTTCCCACAACCCCACACTTCCAGGTCGTGGTCCAGCCCTACACGCTAGCCCATGCTCTGCTTTCTGCCATTACTGGCTGCTTAGATTTCCCTTCCCTCCAACAACCCAGTTATCGCTCCGCCCAGACTCATCTCTTCTCCCTGCTGGCTCCCCAGTTGTGGAATTACCTTCTCACTCCAGTCAGGAAAACAGAGTCACCCCCCCATCTTCAGTCGCAGGGTGAAAACTCATCTCTTCAAGAAGTACCTCACATCACCCTATCCTGACTGAATCATGTCTCCTCTCCTTCCTCCTCTACTTGGTTTAATTTGCTCTTATATTGGGGAAAAAATGCATTGTACCTGTCTTACTTAGCTGTTTTTCTATTTCTAGCACTTGTCTTTTACATGTCCATTCTCTAGTCACAGGAATATTGTAATGGCACTCACCCAGGCTCACTCTTGGTTGCTTGCAATCTAGGAATTTACATTTATTTTACTGTTGCAGTTATTGTTAAGTTGCTCTGACTAAGAGTGTCAGCACAATGCCTAAAGTGTAAAAGGCAAAGTATAGTATGAGATACATACCATTTCTACTATCATTTGAACTTGACCACTGACGGATTGACCAATTTGAACACAGCTTGGCTATACTGTCATTGTAACACCTATACATGTACACATAAAGATGGATTATATAGCCAGAGTTGCTATGTCATTTTTGACAATGGAAAATATTCTATTCGCCATATGATTGTCTAATGATCTTTTATGTATCTATCGTCTCAGATCTCACACCTTGCTGATCATTTTTTAATACATGTTGTAAGATACCTGTTCCAGCCGTTTTCCTCCAACACCCCTTCTTGGTTAAGTGGGAGGACTACTTGAACTATTGCATATGTTACAGCAGATGTTTCATTGTTCATGGTATCAATGAATATCTTGACACCAATCTGTGAAATTTTACAGTCATCTGACATTGTTTATTATGGTTATGATGATTCATCATCATCATTGATCATTATATTGTTTTTATATATATTATATTGTAACTGTGTTGTATGTTCGGTCTTTGAAGTCGTCTGCAGGCACTACATTAGGTGGCTGTTGACTTGAATGTCATTGAAAGCCAGGTGAAGCAACAAGGACAAGCTGATAGAGATGAATGTTTGCTAAACATGTTTGCTCACTTTAGCCGAAGGCTAGAAGGACTGCAAAGTGACATCATCCATGCTCTCCACAGCATCAACAAGCATGCTTCCGCCAAGGCAGTGGCTGACCCAGTGCCTGAGGCTTTGTCGTTGTAGCCTGCAAATTTTTTCCTGATTTGATTTTAGGGCTGCAGTGGTTATGCAAAGCTAAAGTGCGCAGTATTGGAGTTGTGAGTATGAAAGTCAAATGTAATTGGACCCGATTACATTGACAACACAGTTAGCCAGTAGGCTTATTCTATGATAATGATAATGATAATATAGAAGATGACCTCGTACATGGATCATAAACTTTGAGGCACTATATTGTAAGTGTAAATCATTATCCATGATTCTGACCAACTAATATTAACAGCCGCTAGCACAATGTAATGAAATTAATACAAAGTGCAAACCATAACTAAACTCATATAAATGCAGTACTAACAGTGCATTCCTTCTGTGTGGATGTCCTCTCCTTGACTGGAGGTCCGCTCTGGTCTTGCCCCAGGCATGTGGTGCGACCTCACACTCCCTGCATGGCAACATGGCAGCGATGCTGTGAAATGTCACTTTGCTGTTGCTCACAGAGGCAGCAAGTTGCTGCGGGGCCTCATCTGTGGCGGTGGGGAACGAATGGAACGAGAGTTACAGTTAAAGGTCAGAGCACAAGGTTCTGCAGATTCAATTCAAACCACTGTTTTCATTTTTGAATATCAGGGGCTTCTGTTCACAGAATATATGATGTTGCTGAATAGTTCTGAACTATTTCTATAAGTGTAAAGATAATACCAGCGTGAATATACTATTTTTGTATTACAATGGAATGTGAAAATTAGCCTTAGGCTGACAAATACAATATGGGCTGGTTTTGTCAACATCTCATGGACAAAAACACAAACCAAACCTGTTTGAAAAAGCCAGCTTGGTCATGGCCCTCTCACATTATGCTCACCCAATTCATTGATTGATATGAGTTGTACATGGATGGACGTTCAACACTACATATACAGTATATTAAAGCTCGCTTCTAGTAAAAACTAGTTACTCATAGGATCCTCTGGACTGTAAAGGAGGGTAGGTCATTCATAGAGATGGAATACACTGCCAGCATTGCATTATAAAATTATATGGACATAATACGTTTGGAGGGGTGACATCGAGCACAGCTTGAAACTTCTAATGCCTGATTACACCTTATAAAAAGGTAATTATGAAGATGTTGCCATTGATACAACTGTTCTGGTGAGAAAGAAAGGACATATGAAGATTTAACTCTAATTTACTCTTTGTCTCTGTAGCTCATACACAAGGGAGCCTACATGTAAAGGAGTCTTAGCAGCTCCTCTTGTTTGGAACATACAATTCTCTTATTGCAAGAGAATTACAATTCTCTTCTCTTATTCTCTTATTGTAAAAACAATTAATATTTTGCTGTTTTGTGTGCTGCGTGTACAGCTTACCTACTGTAGCTGTGAAGTAGTTTAAAGTTGCAGCAGGTTGGAGAAAAGCTATTTTAATTGGTGTACAATGGCAGGGGCCATTCATTATTCAGCCCCTCAATATTGCAGCTACCTAGACCTACTTTAAATTGCTTTAGTAATAGTAATAGTTTAGTGAAAAAAAAGTTAATAAAACAGCAAATAAAGCCAGCATTTTAATCATTTAAAATCATTTAATTTTTTTTTTCAAACATGATCAGGATTACACTTCAAATTCATGTCATACTGAATGCCAAGGTGTGCTATCATTCATATTAAAGTCTTCAAATTAAAGTCATAGACCATGCAGGTGTCGACGCTGCCATGGGGACGTTATGGCCTCTGTAAACCCGCCTGCAAGCACACTCTTATTTGTCATTGCCTCAGAGACTTGAGAGAGATGATAAGCATTATTTACTGACCAGAGAGCCGAGGGACTCATCAGTGCAAAGCAGACGACCATAGCATTACATAGCATCAGCACAGAGCGTGACGGCTGGAGTGAATGGAGCGCTCAACTCTACCACACTTAGAATTCATAATAACAGAAAACTACACACCATCACATAACCAAGTAGTTGTGTTTGTTTGTAAATTTGTGTTTTTTTCTGCAAGCGAGATGCCTGCTTATTACCTTGGAGAAGAATTGAATAAATTTCATGTTACTTTGACTCTTAAATTAGCAATTCCAAATTGATTATGTTAATTATTATGCAAGCCTTTTCAAATAGGCCAGATTTTGGTGTCTTGTTGTTTCTCACTCATTGATCATGGAAACATTTGGTTTCACAGGTTTCAAGGGTGCATGTTGCAATTTGTTTTTGCTCGCTTGCTAGCACTTTGTGTTCTCTTGTGATTGGCTATTTATCATTTTATTATTTTATTATATGTTATTATTTTATCTTAAGTTATTATAGGGTCCCTTGTGTGTGGGGTTGATTTATTGTTTTTCATGTTTTCCTGGCAAAGTTAGTGTTTGCAATGGTTTTTATTGAGCTGGGGCAGTGTTTAGCTGTGAATGTGCTGTTGATCCAGTTTGGAAACACTGAGTTGTCTTTTTCAAGTGAAATGTTCTATCTTCCCCCAACAGAAAGAGCTTTTTCAAAGAGAAATGTTCTGTCTTCCTCTGACAAAATGTTCAGAGCTGGGAACTACTCTCCTCTCTGCTCCAATGAACTGAAATGCAGTTAGAAAAATTCTGGCCAAGACAAAAGTATGAATCAAAGATGGGCTCCTCTTCAAGGAAAGCAGTTTAAATACATTGAAGTTTCTGACCGTGTTGGATCATGGCCAAATGAATATGTCATATATTAAAAACTTTCCACCACTTAGCAGAGCAACTTTCTTTTATTTCAGTATCACATGTACAGTGTAACAGTCACCCCCCTTTCTCCCTCTGTGACTTTACTTCCCAATGTAGATTATCAGAACAATATTAATTTCACAACACTTCAGTATTATGTGGTGAGTGATTATTCAATTCTAAATCTTAAAAGCACTTGTGGTTTAGGAAAATTAGTGTCATCTCAGCCCATTCATTTTTGTCTATCCAGACTAGAAATCTTTCTTTTAAACTGATTATATGAAGTGGAACAACAATGTAATTCCCTGACATTTACGGGTAACTCTGAACAGTTTGCGTGCATCTTATTGTGCTTCATTTACTTAAACACTTATAGAGAGAATAGCATTTCAGAACAGGAAACAACATAATAGAGGTCAAGACCAGCTTCCCTTACAGCTGGTTCCTCATCTTGTGATATTTCAAATGATTTTTTTTCCTACTTTCCCCGTTCCCCACATTCACTTTCAACTGTTTTCTGTCATTCTGTTTCATTAGCTAGCCAACCCATTGGCGTCCATGGTCACTTTGTCCATTTGCTCAAGTAAATGGGCTGAAGAAAAGTAGTCGTCACCACTACAACGGCTTCCCCTGATGAAAACAGGGCCACAAAGAAAAATAACAATGAGAGCTTTTGTCAATGATGGACAAACGATTCCTCAAAGAACTCCACAGTATAGCATTCTTTGTTGTTTTCATCACATTGTCCCCTTATGCAGTGCAAAGATTTGACAAGAATTAACCAATAAATTAAGTTCATGTGTAGTATGGTACATGATGTCCATCTGCACACGCATCTGAGTTGCTGGTACACTCCGGCCCTACATGAGCACGCAGCTTTTGGCCCGGTCCTTTCTAATGGCAGGTGGGTGCTCGTGAATCTCAGTCCGGGGCGGCTGCTGAGAGACCCGCTTGAGGCCGCGTCGCGAGCCGGTGCGTTTGAGCTGAGGCCGATGGACGCGGGACACGGACGCCAAGGTGGTGACGTGGAACACATCGCGGACGCTGTTCTCGGAATATTTGGAGGTGCACTCGGCGTAGGCCACGGCTCCAATCTGCCTCGCCAAATTAGTGCCCTACAGAGAAAGAGAGAGAATATCAGTCTGTTGAGTGGACAGAGAAACAGTAAAGACTCTACAACACTGAGAATGGGGGTTCAAAACTTCAAGCACAATTGGTTCATGACCGGGTGACTCAAGTGCTGAGAGCTAGCAGTCTGAGCCAACTAAGAAACAAAGAGTTTGTGTGTGTGTGTGTGTGTGTGTGTGTGTGTGTGTGTGAGAGAGAGAGAGAGAGAGAGAGAGAGTAAAGTCATGTGGTTGAGATGAAGCTTTTTGTGTCCTTAAATGTCTTTAGACCATGTTGAACCATTGGAAAACTTTAATCTTGTAAATTGTAATGCAATTCACTGAAGGCATATAGAGCATTTACATAACATAACATTTGGTGGACACTTTTATTTTTTTCAGTACCATGAGTGCAGTCATGCATACACAGTGGACCGACAACACTGGTTTGAAAAGCGCTGTCGAAATCAAGTTTATTATTACCATTTATTACCTGCCATTAGTTTATCTTCGCCTAGCTCTTGTTGTGTCTTAGACCATCACGCTTGGTCATGTAGATGCTTCCCTCTTAAGACCCTACACTATAAGAAGTATGATAGCTAGCTGGGGCATAGAGAAAGCTGAGATCCTCCACACAGCTATGAAATATTCAAGGCCTATCTGTGCAACTGTAAAACTCAAACGTAAAAGCTGAGCTTATTCCCAGCAGTGGAGAGCACCATCTTCAATCAGGACCGCTTGAACTTCAACAAGGCGCTTTCATTTTGTTACACTTACCTTTTCTCCAACAACTCTGACGCTGTCTACTTGGGTCTATCTTGTAATAAGACAGGGGAACCTAGGTACAATTCCTATTGATTTAGCCAATCCTTCTTTAGGTCTTTTCATAGAAGAGAGGCACAGCAGGGGACGGGAGGTTTAAATAGCACCTCTCTTACTCAGTCTTCCTCTGTGTCTCTATCTCTGGAGAATCTCGCCTTACTTCGCTCTTTCTTTGTTGAGAGTGTCATCAGATGCTTTCACTAACTTCATTGGCAATGAAACACCTACACTCTGTGACAGCATAGGTGTTCAGTCATCAGTGTTAGAGACATGCCATGCTGAGGAAATATCTACCAGCCAGACAGGGCGATATTATTCCTCCTCTATGAAAAATATTAAAGGCTTGAGCTGTGTAACCAGGGAGGCTTTATTTTTGCACTAAGGGAAATGTTCCAACACTTCAAGTCTCAATTTTGACCTTAAGCAGATTACAGCAGTAGGCACAGAGTTCATCAGCGGTTCTTTCTTGTGACTGTCCTCTTCCCCTGGGGATCACATCAGTTGGCTGAGTGGCTGGAATTTACCAGTCCCAGATTGCGGCTATTTGATTTGCATTAGAGGCAGGGCCGTCCTTTGAATGGGGCTCATTGAGGACAGCTCATAACTTTTGCGAGTGGGACTGCTTGGTTCTGAGTTCACAATGCACTTTAAAGTATAACTCTGGCCATTTTCAACCCCATTTCCCCATCTCATCCCATCAATTCTGACCAAAATCTTGTCAGCTGTTTCACTAGAGAGCTACTTACATCTTGCTTAGCAGAGTGCCAGGCTCTCTCATACAGTCCTATAAGGCAAGTGCCTTATAGGACTGCACTCCAAAAATCAACCCCAAATGCACCCAAAGCATGTCTTTTTCAACACATTGCTCACTCTGTAATATGGTCAATGAAAATCTAAAGTCATGCCTTGCTCATACAGTTGTCTCATTAGTTGTTTGTTTACTCTTTGTTTGTCCTTGTTTACTCTTTGCTCACCAACTGTAGCTCCTTGTCTACATGCACCGCTGTGTAAAGAAGTGCAAAATACACAGCGAAAGTTGTCAAGTCATGGATGAGATGAAAATTAAATATACAGTATACATGTCTCAGTACAGAGAGAATGTAAATATATTGGAAAAGACATGCTGTGTATCCATTGGCCTGTTAGGACTGTATTGGAGCTGCACACCCAGCCAAACAAGATGCAAGTAGCTCTGTAGTGAAGCAATTGACAAGATTTTGGTCCAACATGAAAGGAATGGTGGGGAAAAGATGGGAAAATAGGGTCCAGTCTGAAAATGGCTGGAGCAATTATGCTTTAAGGAGAAAGTGTGGATGTTTTGGTAACCAGAGGGTTCTGTGGATTGGGAGCTAAATCAGTTTATGCAGAGAAACTAATTTGAGATCTTGATGGACCAATTTTGATGCTGTTACTGACAGGAAAGTCAAGGTTGTTACCTTTGCTTTCTGAGAGGTATGAGAAAATATTAATTTGTCGACAAAGGGCTGCTATGAAGGGGGAATTCATATTAACATGAAAATAGGCTATTAAAATTCATGCACGCCACTGTTCATTGCTCCAAGACACAAACAAAACAATTGTATTATCGCACATCCTACTGTTTGTCTCCCTCATCGTTCAGTTCCAGCTCTTTTATGCTCCTTGTGTTTTCATATTTAGGGAAGTTATGATCAGAACCAAATGTCATCTTCAGAACTCATTTTCTGAAGTTTTGTTTATGCACAGATGGGAGCAAAACAATGGGCCTCATTTGTCAAGGAAAATACTATTAAATCTGTACGTAAATCATTGTTACTATGGGCAAATGAAAATCACTGCTGCAGCAAATTACACAGAACTGAGAGTTAAAAACATTTGTCATGCATGTTCCAGATATTATAATCTTATATAAATAATTTTCTTTCAATATTTTACACATAAAAAGGAGGAAGAATACAGAAAGCTTTCGGTCTTAAGACATCAGAGGATACAAAGCAAACATGATAGGCAGGTATATACAGTACATACCCATACAGACATACAAACCCATTCACATCATTAGCTGTATGAGGCTTTAGGGAATTAAAGATATCTGCACTCATTTTCCCTTCAGAAGAAGCCATTTGCTGCCATTCATTCTTGTACAGTGTGAAAAACAACTTCCACAGAGAAAGATAATCCATCGCAGTAAACATGAAACCTTAATTCAGTTTTGTCAAAGTTTCTGTTTTATTGCTATTTCATTGTGCCTCAGCTGAGTGTTTTCATATCTCTGCTTACTGTCAATCACCTGACACCCACAGGAAGAAATGGAAATCTCCACTAGGAAGTAATACTTCAAAACATGTTGCCTAACAAATTTTATGTTTTATTTATTCACAGTCATGTCTTCTTATTTGTGGCGTCTTTTTTGACTTTGACAGCAGTTGATTTCAAGCTAGGTTTGACACCATAAAATCAATAAAAAACGAGTAAACGTTAAAAAAATCGAATTACATGTGGTATGCATTGCAAATGGATCTCTGCTTCTTGGGGCAAATGTAAACTAGGCCTAGTAAGAAGTAAGTGGGCTATAACTCTCAGTGACACCAGTATTCTCCTTTAACAACAATGTGTATCCACTATTATCCCAGTGCTGCATTTGTATGGAAGAATGACCTTGCAAATTCTAAATTTCAGTTTAAGTAATAGATACAAGAAATCTATGAGAAATTTCCCTGTTTTTCCCTTCGTCTTGACAGATGTTCCAACTGCAGAAAATGTAATGTAAGCCTTTGCAGTGAGTCTGCATCACTGGAGCTGATGGATGATTGCGCAGTGAATGTAAAAAAAAAGGGATGCTGAGTCGATAATGATGGTTGTTTTGTTCCATATATAGGAAGAAAATCTGCTCCAGCTCCAGATTTTACATGCTGATGACATAACAAGTTCATGTCTTAGTTTTCTTGTCTCTATCTTTAGGGAGAGAGTTCACACATATTGACTGGGCTTTCATAGGAAGAATACAAACAAATTCTCCTTTAACCCTTGTGTTGTCCTCGGGTCAAAAATGACCCGTTTCTGAGTTTAACAACAGTGAAAACCTCCTAAATTATTTTTTTTCTTCATGAAATTTGATGACTTCTCCTAGAGTGATCTTACAATTAGAAAAGTGAAACATTAAATTTTTTTATATTTTTATATAAGCTGTACACTATCAGGGTACAAAGATTGTCTTTGGGTCATTTTTGACCCGACAGTTATTAAATCAATTACAGACTAAATAAAATTTGATAAAACATTTATAAATCATTTGTAGTAACTATGAAGCACTCTTTTTCTCGTGAGAAAAATGCTTTTCTAGCAAGAAAAAGAGTCAGGGGTGCTTCAGTACTAGTCTACTTATGATGTATATTTTACAGTAAAACCGTACAGCACTGTACAGTATACAGTGGTGTACACAGAATACCTGGACCTGGAAAATAGATTTTGGGTTAAAAATTAAATGAAGAGGCTTTATACTAGGAGGGACAGTGAGACAGGGTAATTTTTGACCTGAGGACAAGGGGAGCATACAGAATATGAAGACATCACAAGGGTTAAGGCTGCACTCCTCACCTGTTCGTGGGTGACAGGAATGAGTCTAAGCTTGGAAAGCTCCCTCAGTACGTTGAGGTCCGTCCTCATGTCCAGCTTGCAGCCAACCAGCACCACCTTGGCATTGGGACAGAACTCCTGGGTCTCGCCTTGCCACTGCGGATCAATGGAGAACCACACATCAGTACAAATCACATATGGATAACCAGAGGGTAACATGGGTCACAGCCTGTATTGATTAAACTTCTGCTGATCTGAGATCTCTAATTAAGAAGGTTGAGAAGGTTCCTTTCAAAACGTAACCTGTTACAGATTACTGATTACCTGCTTAAAATTGTAATCACTAACATCATCCACTATATTAATCACTAATATATTCTGATTACTCTGTTCTCTGTTCTTTGGATTTCTTCACCATCTATAGAATATGAGGGTAAACAATTTATTCCAATGACGTGCTTATCGTATCATCCACAGCCATTATCAACAATTAGTATAAAATCTTAAATGTTTATATCTGTGATCTCACAATAAAAACAAACATTTTCCATTCAAACATGGCTAGGAGAAGTGCAACAATAATCTCCAATTTCTCAAGAGGATCTGCAATGTGATTACTCTGTTTTACACAGTGACTGCAACTGACTGCATTTATACTCCAGCACTTAACTAGATTCACAGTTATGGGAAAACGTTTTAACTAATGGTGTTTTGCTTTGGTATTTTAAGTTAAAGTTTGCATGATCTTCCATTTCATCATAAACCTGGGGACCCAAGAACCCACTGGACAGTTTCAAAATGTTGGTCAATCTGAAAATACAACAGCTTATCTAAATGTCCAACAAAAGTAAATTTTTGAAACAAGAATGTGAAAACCTTGATAGCTGAAGGGCCCAGAGCCAAAGGACCTGCAGCACATTACTAATTATAAATCTATGGAACTTGACATGAATCACGCTTCTATCTGAAAATCTGACATAGGAATCTCCTGTTTCCATGAGTCCATGAGTCACTAGGCATGACAATCGTGCGACATGAAAACAGGCCTCAACAGAACAGGGTAGGACGGAACAGAAAAACCATAACAACACAACAGTTTAATAATATGCCTGTTTGGTTTGCTACAACATGAGCTCACAGCAGCACGGAGCACATGGACATAACAAATGCCAGTGTGTACCATGGGAGAAGACGCAGTAAGAGACAGACAATACCCATTAGAGACTACAGATATGACTTGAACTATGAAGAGTCCTCTCTCTTTCTCTTTCTCTCACTCTGTTTCTTTCTCTCTGAGATTCCTTTCATTATCTTCTCACACCATGGCACAGCCAACCACTTTGAGCACTGTTTCTCCATTTGTTCTCCATTACAAAGAGATCCTTTCTCCCAGATGCCTGTGTCACTGTTGTTACGGGCTGCAGCACGTTGTGCTGTTTTGCACTGTGAGCTGTTGCCTTCAATAGGCTTCTCTACCAAACAGTGTGCGACTGGTGAATGGCAGCAATTTAGATGAGTCACAAAGGACCCAGGGGATGAGCGACTTATTGTTTGTGTTAATGTAAGAAATGGTAAGAGTTTTGTCCTAGATAAAGAGCAGAATGCAAGCTGCCAGAGCTGCCAGTCTGATTTATCAAACGTTGAAAATGGAGGCTTAGTATTTTTGACAAATTCATTGAAACAATTTCAGTATGAAGAATTTCATTGAAGAAGTTCAATTTGGGAAGTGTTTTAACGACCATTCATATACGTGTTTCATCCGCAAATAAATGTGTCATAAAAGTCAACACTTTTACAGTCAGGGAAGGGAAGTGCATTATCAAAATACCCAGATCAAAACACTATCAGGTTCCTAAGCTTGTGTGAACAATATAAGCGGTGTGTGTGTGTGTGTGTGTGTGTGTGTGTGTGTGTGTGTGTGTGTGTGGACAACAACACTCTGTGGTGCAGTATTGTTATTATTGTATTTCCACTGACTAACTCCTGGGTGCTACATCCAGTAGCACTGACACGATGGTTGGTAAGACCCGAGATTGCAATTCCACTCCCTTACATAATCAGCAAATGCTGTGTGTGTGTGTGTGTGTGTGTGTGTGCGTGTGTGTGGCTGATGCTATGCCAAGTGTTTGTAGTTTCTGTGCAGCTTCTGGCCTTTGGCTGCCTTCAAAAAAGTGACAATGAGAGATCCAGTATGTACAAGTCAAGGATCTGTAGCAGCCCTGAGGGTTGGGTGTAGTGACTGCCACATCACGACTCTCATAACCCTCTGCGTTTCATTCACGAGGAACCCAATACCCCCATACAAACCAGACAGACAGACAGGAGAATGCATGGAAGATGAAGGTATGTACTGTAGGCAGGACGTTGAGAAAAAAGGAAAAGGCTGAGAAAAAGTTGGTGGATGAAGAGCAAAGGTTGGAATGAAAAAAGGTGAGAGCCGGGTAGAGAAGGGGATAACATGTTAGGTAGGGGGATGCTAGATAAGAGAGAGTTACAGACAGTCTAACATGGGAGGTTTAGAGGAGCGATTGAAGAGAGATTGGACTGAGGAGAACAAAGGATACAAAAAAGGAAAAAGATAAGTGATCCGGAGTCAAGGGGTATTTTTCTAGCTTAGAAGCAATGTTGAGGAAAAAAATAGCCTCTCTAAAAAGGAGAATTGGAGGGCGCGAGAGTCGGTTAGGGGAGGAGGGCTGTCAGACATGGCAGCGTGAAGAAAAGACACAAGTGCTATCTGTTTCAAGGCCAATATTTGAGAATGGAAGCGCGCAGAGGGAAAATAAGTTTTCAAAAAATGACGTAAACGGAAACAAAGACAACAGACAATTGGACATTGCCACCACTGAAGCACTTATATTCAATGTCCAAACACTTGTATCTGAATGCTTGGGTGTGCGTCCCCCCCCCCCCCCCCCCCATTGTGAGAGTGGTATATTCATCACTGTTAACACGGAATAATCAGGGCATCTCCTAAGGTCAAGGTTCAAGTTGGCTCTCAAGTGGACCCCCAGAAGATGTGAGACCACCATAGAGACATGAGGGTTTTTGTCTCGCTTTGATGATGTCACCGATGAGTGATGGCGTTGACAACAGGAATGTTGGAACACTGAAAAGAGCCGCCGTCGAACGCTCCCACGCATTTGAGGTTCAGTGCTCAAACGGCTCTGTTTTGTGGGACTGAGAGGTGAATTCCAGTGGTTCCCCAAGGTTTTGGAAATGTGACCCAGTGAAAGCCTCGCCCGTTCTTTAGTGTTCCCATTTGTAGATTTTCTGAATTGTCTAAACTATATACCCATATATAACCATGCTGCAAACTTAAAGTGGCTGTTCTATAGTATGTTGATGGTCAATCCTCTCTCTTAGATTATGTTTTTCCCAGATGTGAAAATTAAGAGAAAATTTTGATTTATCAAGATAGTCACTCACACAAGAACAGTTTTAGTAGGTCTGTCTGAAGGCAAAATGTACCTTAAAAACGTAGACAAATTTGGCCAAATTGCACAGGATCACATTCACACTTGTTAATCTGACACTGACCTTTTTCAGCACGCTGTCCAGCGTCTCCGGACGGCTGATGTCAAAGCAGATGAGTACAGCATCCGAGTCTGGATAGGCCAACGGCCGCACGTTGTCATAGTAGGCTGAACCTGTATGCAAAAACAACATACACACATACATGACCAAAGGAGTTTTATATAATGTTACTTTGCTTAAGAGTTTTCAATTTTTTTCTCACCACATGACTCATTACAGCGCACCTTTGGCAAAACTAACTATGATTAGATGTAATTACCATGCACTAACCCACTCTGTGGATGGCAATGCGTGGGTGTAATTCATGGCTGTTGAAATCAACAGAGTGGGCCTCATCCACAGCCCCTGGTCTATAGCCTGACAGTCTTGAATACGTGAGCAGATAGACATGTGACAGTGATATAATGAATGGCTCGCACAAAGCATCACCTGGTATTTCAGAATGGCATTTTTTTTTTTTTTTGTAGGGGGCCCAATGTGAATTGAGCATTGTGACTTGGCCCAGGGGACACATTCCTGCCCAGAGGGGACAACATTCCCCCTCCAGCTCCCTGATTGTCTCCTATACTGCATTCTTTTGTCACCATGCACAAGGCTTTGGCAACTTAACAAAAATCTATTCAGGAGAGAATGCGCGTAGACGAGACTGACTTTCAGCCGCTGTCACACATACATACATACAAACATGCAAACACAGTTCACAGAGTTTAAATCCCCAATTCTTCTCAAAATTATCCAACTTTTAAAGCAAAACACATTGACGCAGACGCTTCAACTAGCGAGTCGTTCCACTTTTTAACCACTGTTCATCAACACACCTGGAGGCCAACATATGTGTGCAAGACAGGGAAACAAGCGGCCAAATTCCTAATTTGACTGTTGTGTTGTCAGAATGTGGCCTCAAAGCAAAACACATAAGTGCGTGTGTGTGTGTGTGTGTGTGTGTGTGTGTGGTCGTGTTTCTATGGTCAAAAATGTCAAACTAAAGGCCACAACCTTTCTTTCCCCTGTCTTTCTGACTAATTCCTGCTCCTGGGGTTCACACATACACACACACACACACACATTCACACACAAATGTACCCACACACACACCTTCACAAAAAACCCTCATAAGCCCACAAGGGACAGTGCCCAGACCCCAAATCAGTTGCCTGTATCCTCTCTCTCTCTCCTGCCTCGCACACACAGACACACACACACTCCCACTCACAACCACATTCTCTGTCCCTTTGATTTAATTTCCGTTTAATTTTTTCTTCTTTGTGTTTTAGCATTTTATAGCTGCAAATACATAAACTAACCACACACACACAGAGACACACAGCAAATGAGGATAATTAATTCAATGAGAGGTGAAGGAAGCTGGAGAGAGTTGAAGCGTACCCAACAGTCCCCATAAACCACCCACGGTGTCCTCAGCTTCCACACACACCCACTGGCAGCAGCGAGCAGCGCTACCAGCTGCAGCTCAGCTTCACACTGTGTCGGCTTGACTTCTGCATCAGAGAGCAGCTGCGATCATCTTCAGTGTTCAAGTTATTCGTCTTAGCTTTAGTCTAAATTTGATAAACCCACAGGAGCAGTTCTTCTCAGAGCATTGTGGGAGAAGTGCCCATTTTCAGCTGATTCTCTCTGACTGTTACCGACAGTGTAGCTTTACCTTTAATAACCTTGCAGAAAGTTTAGCAAGTTTGTGCCCGTGCCAGAGGCTCGGTTCAAACAGCAAAGACAAACGCATGGTGTGAAGTCAAAGAAAATTACTGTCAAAACAAGCGAGCGCTGCTGAATCCTCGTCTTTTTAGCTGCCGTTTCATTCTGAGTGGAGCGACAGAGATCTTAGTCTCAGCCTACCTGATGCCATGCAAAGTCTATTTATGAAATATTGCTGGGCCAATCTGGGCAACACTATGGGACGCCGTAAAAGAAGTCATCATTTGCAGAGCTGCTTAGTTAGCACTTCTGCAAGTAAGCCAAGCCTATATAGGCTACAGCTATGCAGAGTAATGTCTTTTGGTCAGCTGCTATCATTAGCGCTGCTGCCGACTATTGCAAAATAACAAATGATGTATCTGCCCACACAACTAATACTGTTACACATATAGAGACCAACCCAAATAAAATATAGCTTAATTGTTTCTAATGCCCACATGTGAACACAATTTTCTGCCTCTTAATGTATCAGATGTATAGAAGGCTGGCTGGCACCGGATGTCATTATGGCTTCCCACCACAAAGTCTCTAATTGGTTGCATATGAAGGCTTGACAGCCAACAGAGACGTGAGTCAGCCATCACCAATGAAAGGCCGGAAAAAATCTCAACATCAACAATAATAATAACAATAATGTGAATTGCGTGTATTGTATTACGTTCATAATTCATGCTGAGATATTTTTCCTTCTTACAGGCTTCTTAGATATTACAACTCAAACATTTTCTATAAACATCCTGTAGGGGAAAATGCAGAAAACCAACATTGATTCAAGTGACAGAGGAAGATAAAATGTGATGCAGCAAGGGTTTGTTGCCAGGTTTGCCTTCAGTTGTCCTTTTTTGGGTGTTCTCTGCACAAAGGCTCAGATACAGCCAATTAAAGTAAGTTCCACACAAACTTTTCCTGAGGCGAGGGGTAAAAATAAGCATAGCAGAATGCTGAATAACAACTTGATGAAAACTCCATTATGCCTTAATTTAATTTTAAAAAGGGATTTTACATAGCTTTTTTTGTTTTTTTGTTTTGAAGCAGAAATAATGGAGGAGGAAAACTATTCCCCATAAAAGCCGGGACACATTACAGTTGCAGACAACAAAATAGCTGGCAAATAATAAATAAAACTGACAGATACCTGCCAGCTTTGAATAAAAGTCTTATTAAATCAAAGTGTCTAAGGCTTTTGATTTGTGTTACAAATCAAAATTACACTTCCCAACAACACATAGGAGGTGTTTCTAATGTTATCAATGTTTTCTAATGTTCCAAACATAACAGAGAAGTGCTGACAGTGAAGGTCTGGGCCGTTTTCTTGTGTGAAACGTGGCACGGCTTCACTACTGATCCTCAGAAATAAGGATTTGAGGATCAAAGTTTGTTGGTTTGGTGACAGCAATGTCTGCAACTTCATATAATGCTATTATACTATACTTCAAAAACAGTAAATTAAGAAATCATTAATGCCTAAAATGAATTCAGCTGCACTAAGCCTCAAAAAGGTGGTATTAACATAATCTTGGGTAACGATAATGCTCACTTGCTCCTTCCCAACAAGCGCACACTCACATGGGCGTGCACACACACACCCACACACACACACACATCAGAGTGCAAGCCAAGCTCTAGTCTCAAGGTTCCATGACGTGAACTGATCCATGTTCAGTACTGGAACAGAAGCTAATGTTTATTGATCTGTTCGGCTTTTTGACCCTCTCTGAGACCGGTACTATGATGCCCCCCATGGGAGGATGCCTGCTGTTCTGGCACAGCACAATGAAACCTCAGCCCATCTGTCTCCATCTTGATCAAGAACAAACTCACAGAAGATGCATCAGCCGCTTAAATACTGCATTTATTGTCTTATCTTAAAGGAGAATACTGGTGTCATTTAGAGTTACAGTCATTAAGAGTTATAGAGTTATTATTTCCTTCCATTTCTTGCTGTGGGTCTCAGGTGACAGTAAGCAGACTGTATTGATATGAAAGCACTCAACTCAATGAAATAACAATAAAAGAAACTTTGACAAAACCCAAATTAAGCCTTCATGTTTATTGAGATAGTTGTTGTTCATACTGTACAAAAATGATTGGCAGCAAATGGCTTCTTCTGAAGTTAGGAGAATGAGTCTTGATATTTCTGACTATGCTGAGTGAGGAGCAATGTCAAGGAAAGGGGCAACCTAGACCAGTGGTTCTCAATGTGGGGTCCAGGGACCACCAGAGGTCCATGAGGGGGTTCCAGGGGGTCCCCAGCAAGGGGGTCCCCATGAATTGTTAAACCTCACCATTATTTCATTTACAAGAAGTTAACACAATTAAAGAATGTAGAAGAATGACTGTTTTGGTCATAGTTTCACTGCTATCTCTTTACCTACAATACAAATAGTCTTGGAATTCTAGACAAAATCATATCTAACAATAAAAATATTCTCAGATTTGAGACTGAGAGACAAAATCTCATCAAATGGGGGTATGGGGCCCTAATGTGGACTAAATTAGGGGTCCTTGATATGAAAAAGGTTGAGAATCACTGATCTAGACGATTGGTAAAAACACCAGTATTATCCTATAAAGACTTTGCAAGCAAAATAGTAAAATACTTACCTTTTTTGTGGATGTAATCATCATTTTTGAAACACTTTTTTATGAATGGATGTATAACACTTTAACACGAAAGCCTTCAGTTTTAGTATGGTAATAATCTTCCTCATCATCTTCAGCAGAAAAAACGATATAAACAGGTGTTTTTTCTATATCTGTGTTTCTAGCAGCACTATCTAATGGCAGCCTTCCCTAGTGAGCACAGGTTACTTGTGTTTATAGTTTCACTGGCAAGGGGCCAATGAAGTGTCAAGTATTGTGTGTGTGTTAGATGTGTAGGTACTGCATACAGTTTGACACAATGACGTGCAGGAAAATTCAACATTCTGGGAAACAGCGATACCACACTGTGACTCCACATGGGGTTGTCATATATTTGATGTCTGATGCTAACAAGAGTTGTGTTTCTGTTTTTTTCACTTGTCTGTTTGGTTGCTGACAACAACACACTGGCAGCATGTGTTGCCCATTCCCCTTGTTTTCTTATGTAATCCCAATTTAATGCCGTCATTTTTAACAGTTGTCTAGCCTACATTTAGTGGCCGTTTCATGTGAATGAATCATGTAATGTGTTCTGAATTATGTCCTTTTGTGAGAACTATGCAAGTTTCTTAAATGTGACTCACATTTTCTGACAAATGGAGATGGATAGAGCAGAGCGAGCAGCATCATTTGGGCTTCGTTCAAGACACTGAGGCTGTTTTTAGCATTAAGGAAGTTGCTAGACGTGTATTTCCTGTCCCTTTTAGCAACATGTGATTCCTTCAGTGATGCTCCCTCTGGCCAAATTTTTAGCCTAAGAAAACACCTGAAAGCAGAGGTGAGAAGAGACCAGAGCCAAGCACTCCTCCTGACACAGAATAGGGAGTTATAGCATATTATATCCTTATATAATTCACCCCCCCGAAAAACATTTCCCTGATCTATAACATTGTTTGACTATGTAAATATATTCCAGACTGTACCGCAAAAGCTTAGAGGGATAGAAACTTTATATGAATTAGAATTTCTGGATGAACTATCCTTTTAATTAGCACCCTTAGGCAGGTTTCTTAATTAAGAAACGGAGGGAGGTATACTATCTGTTCGATGCTCATATACAGTAAAGGTAAATCTAGTTTGTGGTTGGAGATATCTCCTTTTTTCTCCTTTTTTTCATTTTGTCTCAACTTGTAAAACTCATTATTAAACCCACATCTCTTGTTGTCTGTTTGAAAATCTCTTTTATTAGTCAAGATGGAGGCTCCAAGGTGAGTGATAACAGACAATCAGACTACGTTTCATAGCCGGAGCGCTCAGCGTTCACGGCTCTGCATGACTCAAAAGAAATGCACCCCATCACATGTTGTTTGCACACAAAAGCAGTATTAATCATCAACTGATATGAATCATCATTCTAATTCTGACATCTTGGTCTGCTGACTTCCATCACAACATGATAGAGTTCATTAATATTAAAAACCTTGTTTGTCACAGTCGTGCCTCTCTCACAAAAGTGCGTCTTTTTTCATGTTTTCACCCAGGTCTATCTTCCTGAAATACATCCAGGGGGGAATGGCAGTAAAAACCCAATGTCATTAATCTCTGTATTTTTTTCTGCCACCACCTGAACACAGTGAAATAATGCCCCCCACAGGGATTAAGTATTGTTGATACACTCTTGCCGAGGGAGAAGTGGGCACAACATGACGGTGGTGTCTAACGGAGGAGAAACAAGCCTCAACCTGGATGCTCAGATGCCACCACAGTGATTATCATACAGTAATGGAGTCTGCTCACTAGACACACACACCCTCTCAGCGTGGCTAATCACATAGCGTACATGCATGCACACACTTTCAGACGCCCTGTAGAGCAGACACTGTCCCCTCTCTCTCTCTCTCTCTCTCTCTCTCTCGCTCTCTCTCTCTCTCTCTCTCTGTCCAGAATTAATTCAAATTTCAGTGCTCTATTTCCTTCTAACATGAAATGTGTCATGCCTGATATCTTCTTTTTTTCCCTTCCTTCTCCCGTTTTGTACACCGCATTTGATTAAACTGAGTCGTCCACTGAGGTGTAAAGATCAGGTCGCATAAATTGTTTTCTTACATTTTTTCTTACAAACTGTTGATTTACATTCTAGGCACGCAGGAATATATAGCTGCTGTGGGGTTAGGTTGAGGGAAAATCTACTATAGAAAATGTGTCAATTAATCATCAATAGCGATAGCATATGAGTAGGCTATATCTGTACACTCTATATAGAGAGTAAATATAGATTATAGTCTGAGTGTTGCAAAAGGTATAGCATTCATATACTGTTTGCCTAGATATCTCAATGGAAATAAAATCTTTAAATTGTTAGACTACATGCTGGTGCAACATAAATTCTGCATCTGTGAACTGATACTTGGTATTTCAATTCATTTTATTTAAGTTCTGTTAAATAAACGTCCTGAAGTGCATTATTATAAGTGCATTATGAGGATTTTTACATTATAATTGTCATCAGAAAAATAATATGATATGAGTGTGACAGGAGAGTTTCATTAGCTATTGTAATTCCATAAAACACTCTTTTCGCAAACTGTATTTTGTATTATAGTTTATATACATCCTGCTTTGATAATAATAATTAGAAAATGCTCATGTTTACAATGTGAGTATGATTATGAACACTTAACGTAAAGTGTTACCAAAATCTCAAACAATAGTATGCCCACAAAGCTCAAGTAGATAGGTGTTTAGGTAATTCAATTCCATGTTTAATCCAATTTTATAGCTAAATTAAACATTGATATTCTCTAAATTGAGTGTGATCCTATTTCTGTGAATAGACACTGCATAGAGATGGCCCACCTACACATTAAGTGTAAACACAACATGTGTTCATCTAACTGGAGTACACACTGCTTTTTGTCATGCACATTTAGGTCTTGCTCTTCTTTTACACCAAGCAATAGCCTGAAAATCGCATCAAAAGGCAAATGGTCTTTACTCAGCGTGCTTATCCCTCCACAATGCAACAATAGCTTTGGATTTTCCATGTGTGTTTGTGTGTATTTGTTAAATGGCTCACTTACACCCATTACATCTCATGAACTGATCTGAACAAGTCCGCGCTGTGAGTCTTCTACCTACGGTGTCGTCTTGAAGTAGGAATCATTAAACTGAACTCCCTGCTATCTGGGGCGTAGATGAAATGTGTGAGCTGAAGTTGTCTGATGCGATCAGCCACAAGGTCCTTCAACAGGATTAAAATTTCAATCCAGAGCAGAGGCTAATCAAATTACTCTAGTCTGTCTCAAGTGTTTAGATGAGGTTTTTCATTTAGAGTGGAGCTCAGTGACTCCTAGTAACAGATTAGCAGGCTGCATTTCAATATAGCCAGTGTGAGAAACTCTACGTGAAGTTCTGGCATATTTCTAACAGCTCAATGGGCACAGAGGGAGCCGCTGCCAGTGAGCACAGTTTTGCCTGAAATCAGCAGTAAACCCCGCAGGATTCCCTGAGATTAATGACAGAGGGCACAGACTGGCATCTGGGCATCTCCCGTTAGCGTTAAACCTCCCGTCTCCTGTTGTGTTTTTATATGCTGTCAGCTTCAGCACAGCCGTATGTTCCGCCGCACAGCAACGATAGTTCAAACCAAGAGAACGTCTGAACCTCCTCCGATCAAAACATCTTGTCCAGTAGCAGGAAACGTCTCATCCAGCTGCTCCCACCCCACCTGATAGATGGTGCAGCCAACAGAAATGAGGAAACTAATAAGGGCGTTTTCACACTGTAATAGAACCAGAGTTTGCTAGGTTGTTACATTGTATTGTTCTGGGTTGTTTCACATTGCCTAATATCAAGTGGACCTATTGGATATTTTGGTGGGAGTACAAAAAAATCAAACCAGAGGGCGTTTTCACAAATTAAAGCTACACCTTGCCATTGAGCAACCCTGTAGTATTCCGGGGGACTTTTAATTTGTCAACATAATCCTCTGCGATGTGTCGGTTGTACTTCCGCTCTGGGGCAGCCGATAGGTTTCTCTCTAGCTAGTGAAATTTCAAGGCATAAAATCTATATAACGACTAGGGAAAAGTATCGACAAGACAGAAGAACTCCCCTGTCAACAGTATGTCAGCATTAGGTGAGTGGGTATACATTTGCTTTCGTAAAATACTTACCGAAGTGGCAGGTGTGCCATTTTGCACTTAACCTAACCCTAACCGACCAAGCTAGGGTCATAATCTCTTTCCGCTTTGATGTAATTTGGCTAAAAACAATCCAAACAACCTGCTGTGAACCAACAAAACATTACGCGCCTATTGTCATTTCTTCTTTTTTGTGGGACTTTATCGAAATTGTTATATGATCGTATGATCGTATATGATCCGTACCACAGTATACATGGAACAGGACCGAGGCCGCCCATTCTTGGAGAACCTTTTGCAAGTTATTGGTCCACACCCAAGTTTGCATGGCGTGTTCACACCTGTCAAAATGATCCGAACTTTGCAAAATGTTCGTAAAATCTGTACCAAACGATGTAGGTGTGAAAGCCTCCTAACAGACCAAAATCTACTGAAAAACCTGGAACTGAAAGATAATGTTGCAACCTGTATGTGTATCACAAGTTACACATGTATAAGTTGTGTTTACATGCACATTATGATCCAGTAACTTTGATCAAAATATTTGCTATCAGTTACAGTTTTACTTACATTTTTCCACCACTTTCTGCAAACATGTCTCCTCAGTCAAAATTGAATCATATACTACTCTTCAGCGGTTTTGTCATTTCCCCCTTAAAGGAAAATGTTCCAATACCCCCTTTTATTATTGCAGTAATTTATTAGAGTAGTAATTAAATAAAGACATAATAGACATAAAGACATAATAATAAGCCACACACAGAAATAACTTGCCCACTTTGTTTGGGATCATTTTTGTCTAAGTAACAATAAATACCATTTACTGAATATCTGAACTGTTGTTTTTATACTGGATCAGTTAGATAATATTGTATTTTTATGTTCGCTTTTTCCATAATAATCCAGCATAATAAACCAATATCGACTGGGTCCCGGCTCATGCTGCTCAGTATGGGATTAGTGAATCCCTACTGCTTTGTGTACCACCTTATAATGTAATACAAGCCATTTGTTAAACCAAGGATCTTGAAGTGTGAAACTAGGAAAC